>NW_010289089.1:0-11048 GCF_000700745.2 Antrostomus carolinensis | reverse complement strand
CCCCTCCCCCCAGATTATTTAAACTGCTTTCAAACTAATTGAATTGGGTACAAATTAGCAGCTGCTAAAATACAGTCTTGAGGCAGAGCATTTTTTTTTTTCCTGGCAAAGCAAATTCTACTGAATAAACATTAATTTTCTACTTGAAAAGCCTTGTCCTACAGGTTAGATAGATTTTTAAGAAGGTCTTAGTCACTTCACTGGTACCAGCATATTAATCACATAACATACCCCAAATGTAAAATATTACTGACAATGAAATCCAGTACAAATGCAGAGATTTTATCTATTGGCTCACTTTTTAACAGTATAAGGTAGTGTTGAGATCTTGTCCTTGCTGCTGCCCCCAAAACATGGACCTGTCACGACTGGAAGGGACCTGTACTCAGTGGCAATGGAATTCAAGCAAATGGCAGAAATCTAATTGCTGGGATTGTCTACAGGGCTAGAAGGTGAAGTACCAAAGGATTTTTTTAATAGATACAAGACTGTTTGCTTGAATATTATAATCAGGTAAATATTATTTGATGCAAGGACTGTAGCATTGGTTGGTGCACCTATGAAGAAAGAAACCTGTGGTGTAGTGATTTTGGTAGCAAATGTGTTACAACAGTGACATGTGGGTTTCAAGAGGGACAAAGCTTTTCATTAAGAAAACTTGTCTCCTTCAAAAAAGCAAAGGAAAGGGAGTAAGAAATCAGTAAAAATAAAACAAGATCAAAACAAGATCAAAAAGATCTTCCCTTTCCCCCAAGAAGTACTCCAAAGACCATGAACAAGCAAAGGCGCAAACCCTCAACTTTACCTCTCAAGCTCCTGCAAGCAAGGAGAGAGCTAACATTTCCTGATGGTGTTTGCTCTGTGGCTCTTTTAAAGGATCTGCTCTTAAAATCCTGAGCCAAGTTAAGATCTTTGAAGAGCCTGTTAAATCTTGAGTTCTCAGAGGCTATATGCAGTCATGAATAACAGTCTCTTTGATGCCTGAGCAGTCAATAACAAGCACAGCTCAGACCCACCTAGTGAGAGAGGTGAAATGGCCTCAAATATTTTGCTACAGTCTGCAGTAGCATCACCAAGCATGAGGAGACAGCCCTATCCTGTGGTCCCTCCATGCTTCTGGAAGTGTGGCATCCCAAGGCAAGCCATGTGGTCATTATGTTTCACTTGGCACATACTATGCCTTACCTAGAACATCATGCCCAGTTTTAGTCCCTCTCTGTTTAAGAGAGAAAAAACTAGAGAAGTGTTGGTGGAGGGGCCACCAAGATAATTAGAGGGTTTGAGAACTTGGCACATGAAGGAAAGTTTAAGGAATTGGGCTTTTTCAGCCTAGAAGACAGAAGGGTCAGGTAATCCAGCCTTCCAGTACCTTAAAGGTAGTTGTGGGGAAGATGGAGTGCATCCCTTCACAGGGATGCAATGTGGTATGATCAGAGGCACCAAGTACAAGTTGCTTTAGAGAAAAATCTGCGTGTTTAGAAGAGGAGGAAAGAAAGAAAGAAAGAAAGAAAAAAAGAGAATAATTAAACATTGAAATAAATAGCATGGAACAGTAGAGGACTGTCCCTTGCTGGAAATGTACAAGGCTGGGCTGAACTTGGACCTTGGTGATGTAATCTATGGCAGGGCCTTCAGCAGAAAGGTGATCTCCCCAAATCCCTCCAGTTCAGCCTTTTCTGCAGTCCCACAGTTCTTCACCCTGGGGCCACCCAGAGGGATGTTTTACAGCATAGGAGGCTTTTTCTCTCTTTTTACCCCTCTTTACAGTCCCAGTTTTTAAAAGCCTCAGGTCACAAGTGGTTGTGTGTGGTACCCCGTTGGTTGGGTGGTAGTTTTCTGTGCATTAAAATGTTTAAGAAATTTAAAATACAGCACACAGTTTTCCAAAACCAGCCACCCTTAGGCTTCTGCTTGAGGAATTTGATACAAGAATCCTATTTCCAAGTTGCTTCAGCTGCATTATGGATGTATCATCAGAAAAAAACCCAACTCTGCCTACATATGGCTGGCTGCCTGCGGTGAACGGCAGTCACGTGGACTTGAGCAGTTGAGAGCCTCCAGCCTTTGTGTCTGTTAGATTTGGAACAGGCACATCTAAAATCAAGCAAAGTAATTTTTTGGGGTTTTTTTTAATTTTATTTTTATATATGAGATTGTGATGTCTGGAAACCCAAGAGTTGTTATTAATTGAGATATATTTCTTCCTCTGTTTTTAGTAGGAATATAGATGCTGCTTTTCAGTTTTGCTGGAGTTGAAATCCCCTCTTTTTTTTTCTTCCCCAAAATGGCATGGGTAATCAGTGTTGTGCATTTGAATTACACTGGAATTAAGTTTCAAGTGGAACAGCATGGTAGCTATTTCATTATCTCTCAATTTATTCCAGAATTATGAAACAACATTTTCAAATTTCATTTTCTTGTGTAGCTTCTTGAGATAGCACTTGTCTGTGACAGGCTGAGACACAATATGAACTGTTTTAATATATTAATTTGAGGAAGCAGGCATTGAAATGTTCTGCATTTGGTCATGAATACATATATATTTGCATACCTTAACTAGAACAAATGGATGTCAGTGCTTAGTCTTGGGTTTTCAAAGGAGCTCAGGAAGTTACTTTTCTCTTTGAACATCCTAAACTTCAGAGGAAATGCAATTTTTTTTTTTTTGGCAGTGACTCTGTAGTTTCATAACCATCAAGAAGAAATATTGATTATGTAGTAACTGCAGTTCAATGACTATCTGTCCTTTTTTTTAGCCCATCTCCTTGTAGTTATGTTGAAGACTTTATTCTCCACTATTGTGTCCTAAGCTTGTCAGTTCTTCTCAGGTAATATTTCTGAAATTCTATCCTTTCTAAACAAGTGGTCAGCATCTTATCTGCTGTCTTGACTGTTGTGACTTCATTCAATCTCTCATCCTTTCTCTTAGACTTCCTCCTAGTCCTATTTGAAGCTCCTAAGGTCATTGCTGTTGTCTTTGGCACTGACAGCCCCATCAATTTTGTATCCCTTCACTAGTCCCCTTTCTTCCTGTTGCATAAAGATAAACCTTTATTTTTATTTCTGAAGACTTTGACTTTGTTTTCTGTCTGGTGTTGGCTTTTAACACATCACCCTCTTACTTGTTGGCTCCAAGTGCTTTAGGGCTTTTTTTAATGTGGGTGGTTCCAGATCTGCAACACCAACTTCAATCTCCATCACTCCCTTGTTGAAAGCATGGGGCTTCCTGCCATTAGCTCTTCCCTGTTCTGCAGGGCAATGGCTTGCTTATATAATCAGAAAAAAATGCAATAATTAAGATGACTGATGGGACTGAGTTAGTGCTCATGAAGGTGAACATGGCCAGCCACCCACCTTTCCAGCCAGATGATATGTGCTGGGGAATTGTAGAGGCCCATTGTGCCTCTTTCACATGCTGAGAACATGCTGTCTTCTGCAAGACTATGGACGATACTGGGGAAAACTTGGTGGTGTAGGCAGCCCTGCCTTTGGGGCTGTGTTCCCAGTGCAGTGCCCATGCCCTGCCCACTGGGAGGGTGATGTTTTTGTACTGCAGAAAGCTGGACAAGGATGCCTGGTTTTGTTAGGATGGAGTTAATTTTCTTCTTAGTAGCTGGAATAACTGTGTATTGGTTTCAGTGTGGGATTTGTTATGAGAAGAATGTTGATAAGATACTAATGCTATTAGTAGCTGCTGGAGCTCAAGGTGATTGTGTTTGGCTGCTTCACAGGTGTAAAGGACTGGGAGGGAGGAAATGTAGTAATTATCAAAACCCAAAATTGGCATTTGGCTCTGCCAATGAGATATTCCATATTCTCCATAACGTGAGAAAAAAACATCTTTACTGTGAGGGTAACAGCACTGGAACAGGCTCCCCAGGAAGGTTGTGGAGTCTCCTTCTCTGGAGACATTCAAGACCCACCTGGACACCTTCCTGTGTAATCTCGTTTAGGTTCCTGCTCCAGCAGGGGGATTGGACTAGATGATCTTTTGAGGTCCCTTCCAATCCCTAATATTCTGTGATTCTGTATCAAGCCATGTTCAGTAAATTAACTAGGGTTGATCAGAAATCTGGGGGATCTCTCCAGGATCACTGGCTGAGGACAGGCTGGACATCAGTTGGCAAGTGATGAGCAATTACGCTTTGCATCACTCATTTGTATATTCAGTTATTACTTTTGTTATTATTTTATTTCAATTAGTAAATTGTTTTTATCTCAACCCACGAGCTTTTTTACTTTTACCCTTCCAATTCTCTCCCCTGCTCCCTGGGTGGGGGAGAGTGAGAGTGTAACTGTTTGGTTGCAGCCAAAAGAGTGAAACACCACATCTATTCAGTGAATCTTTACCATGTGAGGTTAAGATTGATCATCCTGTTGCTTATTTTCTGCTAGTTTTGTTGAAGTTCTTCTGTGCACCAGCCAGATTCTTTTATTCCTGATGAGTTTGCTGTTGTGCCTGCGCTCCTGTTAAGGGTTTCTTCAGCTTCTCATCTCACTTCCTCCAAAAGAGCTATTTATTCAAATAAAGCCATTAGTTTCATCTCTGCTACTTCAGAATGATCCCAGCTCTTGTGACTGATGTGAAGTTTGGAAACTTAAACCTTAACAAAATGCTGAACTTTTTCAGAGGCGAGCGCTGCCGTCTTTGTGACTCACTCCCTCTAGGCACAACATAAAGCCTCTCCATGTGAAAGAATCCAGCTCTCTTATTTTTACTACTCACACTAAAGGCACCTATTGCTCTTTCCAGCACAGCATACAGCCTTCTCGACAGCCTGGGGGTTGTGTTTAGTCAACACGCTCTTGCTTTGAACAGAAAGTCCCAATTTCTTAAACTGTTTCCAAGGACAAATAGTTGCTCGCAATATCTGAGTAACACTTAAGTGAGCAATCTGGTTTGTTCAAATAACCACAGTGTCTAAATAACATCTCAAAAGTTGCGTGGCGTGAAAGAAAACATGGTCATTGCAAGATAATTAACATCGCTTGAATATTAAAATGTGCAAAGGTGCATTTGATCCCATTCCTATAAAGACCTGATTATATTATGGTAATGAGAGTCTTCTGAGAGGCATTGTTGTTAGGAGAAAACTTCTTTTGAATTCAGCACAGAAATAATTCACTTCCTTTGATCAGAAGAAATGTCAATTACTTTCATATTTGAGCTCTGAGATCGTATAAACAAGTCTAGTCCTTTCAATAGTGAATGGTTAACACGAAAAAGTAATTAAAGTACTTCAATAGCATTTATCATAAAGCATATGTAGAGACTAACAAGAAAGTACAGGATCTTACCCAGTTTCTCGTTATTCTCTAGGTTAATAAGATATTTTTTACATCAGCTTGATAGTAGTATGGATACTCAAAAACCAATTTCTTCCCTGGTCATGTTGATTATTCTTCCTTTTCCACCCTGTCTAAAAGGAGAAAAGCAACTGTGTGGAATTTAACTAGTGGAAAACCCACTAAATCAAATGTCCAGGAAGCTTAAGAGGGCTCCACGTGAAGAAATCTCCCTGTGAGTTCTCTTCCTACTGAATAAGGAAACTGGGCAGAAACTTCAACTGGACTGTTATAAAATTAAATACAAAATACTAAGAATTTGTCATCAATTTTATCATATATCTTCCTAAAAGAAGAGCCCACTAGGAGGACATAGTGATGTTCTCAGCATGTGTCAGAAGGTGGGACTCTAATTCTATTTTAGGGAAACTGAGGTGTGCATATTTCTAAAATTTGTTCTTTTATTGGCTAATATTTGGGCTAACTCTGGGCTGGGACACTGATTTAGTGTAAGCAGTCTATATGTCTCCAGACTGGTATGAAATGGGCTGTCAAGAACTCATTGAAACTGTCTACTTTAGGATGGAAAGTTTTACAGCTCCTTATGCTGGCCTATGTTCATGTGTAGCTTAAGAACTACTGGTGTTGTTGCAAAGAGGAATGGCTTAGAATTGTAGAATCATTTTGGTTGGAAAAGACCTTTAAGATCATGGAGTCCAACTGTAAATCTAGCGCTGCCAAGTCCACCACTAAACCATGTCCCTAAGCATCACCTCTGCACATCTTTTAAATACCTTCAGGGATGGTGACTCCACCACTTCCTTGGGCAGCCTGTTCCAATACTTGACACCTGTCTTAGTAAATAATTTTTTTCTTAATATCCAATCTAAATATCTTCTGGTGCAACTTGAGGCCATTTCTTCTTGTCCTATCACTTGTTACATGGGAGAAGAGATTGACCCCCACCTCTCTACACCCTGCTTTCAGGGAGCTGGAGAGAGCAAGAAGGTCTCCCCTCAGCCTCCTTTTCTCCAGATTAAATTACCTCAGTTAAGGGTTTAATTAGGAAGGATAGAGGACCACCTTGCTGCTCTGTTTTTCTTTCCCACCACAACAGAATGGGTGCAGGAAAGATGGATTTGGATTTTCTTGACTGTGATCTTGAGCGAGGTCTCCAGCTCCATTCACCAACTCAGTGTTGGTGTCGTTGTAGTGAAAATGGCTAAAATAGGCACCTCAGCTGGAGAAGCTACTGCAGAAACAAGAGGGCAGGAAATTAAGCTGCATATTTGATAGGTACCAAATATGCATAAGTTGATCTGTAATGTAGTGATGTTACTGTGTAAATTACAAAGGGAAGTTCTTCCTCAAAAGAAGTAATTTAAGTGCTAGTAGCTAACTGCTTTTGGGATAAACTTTTAATTCAGAAGATGTGTGTGTATACTGACTAAAATTTTGTCTCTGACCAAGGCTCAATGTCAAGAAACAGGGAAAATATTCATTCTTGTCCCCTCCAAAGCACTATAGACATATGGGTTCAGTGCCAGTGATGCACTTTGTTAAACAATTTTCCATTCAAAGCACAGCAATAGGTAGGGAGGTTTTTTTTAATGCTTAGTAGGCAAGTAGACAGATGAAACTGGCTAACTGGGCTCTAGTGGGAAGGATACTGGTACAAGATATCCATGGTGCCATGAGGAGAAAAGATGAATCTTGTTCATCATAGAATCATAGAATGGTTTGGGTTGGAAAGGACCTTAAAGATCATCCAGTTCCAACCCCCCTGCCAGCAGCAGGGACACCTTCCACTAGACCAGGTTGCTCAAAGCCTCATCCAACCTGGCCTTGAACGCTGCTAGGGAGGAGCAGTCACAGCTTCTCTGGGCAACCTGGGCCAGTGTCTGACCACTCTCACAGTGAAGAATTTCTTCCTAATGCCTAATCTAAACCTCCCCTCTTTCAGCTTAAAGCCATTTCCCCTTGTTCTGATATTAACTGCCCTCATAAAAAGTCCTTTCCCAACCATTCTGGAGCCCCTTCAGGTACTGGGAGGCTGCTATAAGATCTCCCTGGAGCCTTCTCTTCTCCAGGCTGAACAGCCGCAACTCTCTCAGCCTGTCCTCACAGCAGAGCTGCTCCAGCCCTCAGATCATCCTTGTGGCCTCCTCTGGACTTGTTCTAACTGGTCCATGTCTCTCTTGTGTTGTGTTGGGGGCTCCAACACAACACAAGATTAAATTCAGCTGCAATTGTTTTAAGTGTTGTGCAACACAGGGTTTGCACATTGCAACTATCTCAGCGAGCACACGGTGCTTTGTGTCCCTGGCCAAAATTTTCATGGTCTGCTTCAGCAACCATACTTACAGAATAATAAACAAGTTTTTTGTATGTGTCACTGCAGCAAATACTTGTCGAAGGTAACTGCTGTATTTCTTTCAGAAGTCCTGCCAACTTTAATTAACTCGGTTTTATTCTGAAATGCAGCGAGATCAGGAACTTGTTTGCAATCTGTTTGCGTTGTAATATACAAATCAGAACATAGCTCTCCTCCTGTCTTACTGACTGCAAAACCTGTCATCTGCCTTTCCACAAGTGAATTTGAGCTCTGGCCATATTCTCTGCTCCATTTAGCTTCTGCTTTTTTATCATAGGTTTGGGGATACTCACAATTTTTGAACAGTTGGGGAGATGACAATTGCTTGCCAGGCTGCGTGTGCTTCAGACCTAACAGCCATCGAGTTCTCAATATTTATTTTCAGATATGCTTGTATCATATTTTAAATTTTTTCCACGTCACCTTCTTTTCATGCCTTCCATCTGTGAACACTTGATATGTCCAATTCAAGGACTAGATTCCAATTTCCTCAAGAAAGAAGTTGCCTCCAACTATCTCTGTGCAATTCTTGGAATGGGGGGATTGCTCCTGGAGAGCACGTGTGTGGGCACATTGGGTGTGTGGACTCTGCTGTAATTACGCAAGAGTTGTATAAACACACGTGGACATGTCTTTGTCAATAAGATCGGGAATGAACTTCTTAACACCAATGTAGTTTTAAGAAGGAGGTGCTCTTTATTGTGGCTCCAGATGCCTGGGGGATCCCTCCACCTATTGTGCATAAAGACTTGTCCCTCTACAAAAGCTTTATGCTGTCAAAACATGCATATTCATATATTTTCCAAGAAATTATTAACATATATATCACATTTCCAATAACTCATTAATACAGTAAAATGTCCTTTTTGCATATGTACTGATGTCCTTTTGATTCTCTTCAGGAGTCTTCTGGTGGTCATTGAAACTTTTGTCACTGTTGACAGTGACACTGTTTTGTCATTGTGCCCTTTAGTTGAACTTTTTTTTGCACATACTTAGTTAATCTTTTGTCCTGTTTATGACACTTCTATCTCCACAAAATTAGTTTATTCCAGCATCACTTCCTTATCTACCCTATTGCTAGGACTTGGTACCTCAAATCTACTACAAACAATCTACCCTATTGCTAGGACTTGGTGCCTCAAATCTACTACAAACGTGGCTTGGCCTAGCAGATATGTAATTGTCTTTGAGTCACGTTTTTTAAGCAGAAGGAAATGTTCTCTTAGAATGGGATCACCTTTGGTAGGTCTTTCACTGTTCAAGAACAAGTTCTTACAGTATTTCACTCTTGATCTTTTCATCTGCAGACTTGAAAATCACTAGGAGAGTCAGCAAGGCTTTGGGAGAAAGGCTGTTGCACTTTCTCCTCCTATTTCAACCCCTACTCAAATTTTAAGCAGGTTGCTGAGAGCAAAGTTTTGGGTTAACAAAACAGAGCAAAGTACACTGGTACTGGCAGCATAACTGGCCAAAATGCCCATTCCCACTCTGGCTGGGACAGAGATTGATGCTTTTGTGCTACAGTGGGAAAAGCTGTTGGGTAGTGCTGGGGAGAGAAGGGAAAACACTGCGATAATGGAAATGAAGGATAAATAAGTGCTACTACTAAGTTCATGAGATGATTGCGTAGAATTGTTTTGGATGTGATTTGCTTTTTTCTTTTTTTTTTTTTAGAGAGAAGCAAAGTTCTCCACTCCACTACCATAAAATGCCTTCTGTAATTTTTATTGTAGTAAAATCAGTTTCTAATGTTGATGTATTTTGACTCATCACTTCGGATTCCAGAGCTGTTTGTATTACTGAAAACCGTAATTATCTTTATGAAAATGTTTTCATAACAACAGGCCAGTCTTTCATAAAGTAGGGAGGAGGGGAAATCGTGCTGTCACAACCTCCCTGTTTGTACCGAGTGCTCCATTTACTTGTTCTCTGTGCTCACATCATGGAAATAGGGAATTTTACCTTGTACCCCTTTAATGAAGCCTTTATCCCTCTGCTGACCTCTCAGTGCCTCATTGTCATCCTCCCACCCTTGGGAAGGACCAGGCTGCCCCATGCAATGTGCAATCTGTTGGGAGGAGATGAATTGTGGCCAAAACAGTGCTGGAAAGGTGGCCTTTGGCCCTGGGTTTACAGCAGAGCTCTCTTTCATTTCTTCTGCTGCTGTAAGTTGGCCTGGGTCAAGTGAACCACTTAACCAGCAGAGAGCATTTCTGGCTGAGAACATGCATGCAGCTGGAGAACTCGGTCCTGCCGCAGTGATAAAAGCTCTTGGAGAGCACAAGTTACACTGTGTAAGTGGAAATGGAGATGTAGAGATAATTTTTAAAACCAAACATTTCTTGCCTAGGAAGGCAAGAGATAGCAGACTAGCTAAGTAGCCACCTGCTCATGTTCTTGTTTGAAGTATAACTTAGGTGCCTTCTCATGTCATAAATGTTTTGAGTTCATGCCAGGTATCAAATGCTGATATTATTTCATATAATGGGGGTCTTTATGCTCCTCTGAAGGACCAGCAGAGCTATAATCATTGCCTGAAGGGTTTTAAAATTTCAAGTATTTTTACTCGATAGTTCTGTGAGGTTTTTCTTTGAAAGAAGTCCTGCCACGGGGGAGTCTGCTCTCCTCTCCATAAGCAGAGGTACGGTAACTCTTTCTGACACTAATGGGAGCTGTGCCTGCATGAGGACCTGATAATAGATTCCATATAACAAAGCTCAGCCTCAAGAATATGAAATGCAATGCAAAAAAAGATAGAAATCACAAAAGGCCTGATTCTGCTCTTACCCAACAACAATGTTACAGTAAAGGTAACTCATAATTTCCCATAGATTCACTCCTGTGAGTAAGCCTTTTGTTAAAAGCAGATTGTTTCTTGGATTTCTTTTCTGTAGTCAGTGTTCCTCACTCTGTGCTTGAAGGTCGCGCGGGTCCTTCTGGTTCATCACCCAAACATGAGTTGAGGGCAAGCTGCCATCACCTCTGTTGCTTCTCTGTCCACTCATGCTGGGGCACCATCCATCAAGCAAGAAGGTTAGAGGAAAGCACAGTAGCTGTCTGAGCTGCCAACCTGAAATAAATCACAGTGCTGAATGAAACCAGCTTCTCGCTCTCATTATTTTTGCCTCATTACTAAGTCAAAACTTGACGTTTATTTGTACGGCACTGGAAGATGTGGGCTTTTGTGCCATGACTTTCTTTGCTGAGGAGGCTGGAAATAGTGAGGACTGTAAGATCTAGGTCTGTTCAAGCCTCTGGAGAAAATGTCTCATGTTGCTCAGTCATCCCTGTGCTAGCTGGTCTAGGAGGATATCATTAGAAGTTGAGGGTTGGAAGATGCTCATCCAGAGGAACCTGGAAAAAAATGGCAGTTTTGATTTTACTT
>NW_010289088.1:2308-67220 GCF_000700745.2 Antrostomus carolinensis | reverse complement strand
TCACTGTGGGGGTGGTCAGACACTGGAACACACTGCCCAAGGAACCTCCCTGGAATGCATGTGGATGCCCCCTCCCTGGAAGTGTTGAAGGCCAGGCTGGATGAGGCTTTGAGCAACCTGGTCTAGTGGAAGGTGTCCCTGCTGATGGCAAGGGGTTGGAACTAGATGATCTTTAACATCCCTTCCAATATACATTAGAGCTCGGATGTAGATGGAGGCATACAAGAAATAGTCTTCTTGTGTTTTCGAAACATTTAAAGTGATCACATAAATATTTATCACAGTTAAGGTTATTTTCTGTGGGGATTGTAGGTGCGAGCTGACTAGTACAGCTACAAGTTGCTTGAACTAAGAAGTATCCACTTCTGCTTAACAGATCATACAGTCACAAAATATATTTGTTGGGGTTTTTCTTAAACATGTCCCTATGGATCAGACAGCTTTAGAACAATTTATCCACCTGTGTACCGAGTCCTGCAGAAAAGAAGATTACACTTAAGAAACACCAGAAACTGTCTTAAAACAGAAAAATCTATTGCTTAATATGCTGAAATTTGAAGTAGCTTCTGGCTCATCGAGAATGGGAAATATTTAACACCTATGAAGAAATACCAGTGCCTTAATGTTTATTCAGTATTTTAATTTTTAAAATTGAGACTTTTAAGTGTAAATAATTGCTCTGAAAGTAATTTTGAACAGCATTTATTTTTTTTCCATTGTTGAAACAGACAATAAAATATACCATGTTCTTAAAAAAGAAGTATCTGAATTTAAAAAAGAAAGAAAAATCAGCTGTCTTATATCTGTTTTTGTCAGTAGCAGTATGAGTTTAACTGTTTCCCATTTATCAGTATCTGTAAAATACATTATTCTTTCCCCCTTCCCCTCCTTTTTTCAGAAGTGAAGCCAACTTGCATATTTAACAGCATGGAATATTATGATGGAGACATGTTTCGAATGGATGCTTGCCGTTTTTGTCGATGCCAAGGTGGAGTTTCTATTTGTTTCTCTGCCCAGTGTGGTGAGCTACACTGTGACAGGTACTATGTGCCGGAAGGAGAGTGCTGCCCAGTCTGTGAAGGTACAGTATTTTTTTAAATCCTGTTCACTTATTAATTCTGCTGCTTTTTTAAATTTGATTTTTCAATGCAAATGAGCAAACAAGTGCTCATTTTGTTCTTCTAAATTTTTCAGATTCTTCCTTAATTCAATTTATTTCTACATTTTCCCTGTTTGAGTATGCTGTCTTGTTTTTTGCGGTGCTTCTCTGATGTTGACACTCTGCCCTTTTTATATAGAGTTATTTGGGTTTCCTTTCCCTTCTGCATCAAAGCTTCCTCAGTCATGGTCAAGTGTGCAGTACTTTTTGTGAGGACTTCTTCCGAAAGGATGTAAGAAGCTGTTCCTAATTTCTGCACCAGGCATTTAGACAGGCTCCTCCAAAGCAGCAGTGGTGACCCTAAGACACATTTTCATTGCTTTCCAGCCTGCTTCTTCTAGGCTTGTTCAGTTCAGCTAGGGCAATGCATACACCTTCTCTACAATTAGGGCAAAGAAATGGGTCAGTAGTCTGACTTTCAATGTTTTACTCTTTCTCCTTTGCCCTGTTGACAATCTTCTCCTCTGCTTGTTAGGCCTGCAGTCCTCCTAAAAAGGGTTCTGTGGGAAATTTCACATTGACCCTCTTCCTTACACTAGAAAATATTTGTTACGTCTTCTGCCAGAATACAACCAGGATTCCAGCAGGGAGAGATGGGGCTGGGGCTCGACACTTGGGTCTTGTCCCTGCGAGGGTCAGATAATGGTCATGACATAGTCAGAGGCCTGTGAAGTACTCCTGGTCACTGTGTTTAAATGTGAACTTAGGAATGACTTCTCAATAAGCAAAATAAGCTGGAAATCATAAATATCCTCCTAAGAGGAATAAGCAAAATAAGCTGGAAATCATAAATATCCTCCTAAGAGGAAGGGAATCTATTCATTAATGTCACTTTCAAACACTTTGCAGTCTGCTTAATATCAATATTCCTGTAGTTCCTTGCAGGAGCAAATAAGCCAAAAGATCCATTGTAGCTGTGCTTCATTCCAAACAGAGAATTATGGAAGTAAAGAACCTCATAAAAATGTGTCTAAAAGAGGCAGTTATAAGAGTTGGACCTTCTCATTACAAGATCTAGTGAAGGATACGGTTTTGATGGCTTGTTTTGTTACAAACTATTGAAAGCTGTTTCAGAGATTAAGAAAACAAAATCTGGATAATGAAATATCAGGGTGATAAGGCAGAAAGTAAGAAGTGATTCTTTAAAGAATATTTGTATTTTTATATATTTTAGTGTATCAGTTTGTATCAAATAGGTTGTTACATAGTGTTCACATGTAGAGAAGTTGAAATACTGTAGGCTTAGGTATTGTAAAGAGATACTGGTCCATGTTCACCCTGTGTTTAAGATCTGGTCTAGATGTTAATTATTGACTACAGACAGGATGATAGACTTTTAGGTCTTTGCTGGTATAGTTGTGCCTATACTTTTAAGAACTTTCAAGCTGTGGGTTAAAAAAAAAAAAAAAAAAGATTCAGTGCTATACCATCATTTAATGACAGATTGAAAAAGTTTAGAGAAGGCATGTCTGATGTCGTGAAACACTTCCTGAGTAAGTGCAGATTCGCTCCTGAAGAAATTACTGTATGTTCTGCTGACTTTATAGAATATGTGAAATCTGTTTTTTTTATCATATAATTACTATTTTTCACATAAGTGAATATTCTGAAATTTGGCATTATGAAATTATTATGACAACATATATAGATACATAAGCAATGTATCCATATATCTGCTATATCTGGACTTTATATCAGTGCTTTCATACTCAGTTTTGGCTGCTGATTTTCTACATTGGACTTACAATTCTAGATATGTCCTTCATCCTCTTTGGTAATTTAAATATTCAGCTATCTTATGATTTATCAATTAATTGTTCTGACATATCATCATGCAATGTTAAAAGTTTATTTCTGCATTTTCACAACCTTTGAACCAAACTATCAGGAAAACCTGTTAACATTTCGAGTTTGATGGGTTTGTGTGTATTAGGAATGCAATGGAAATTTCTTCTGAAGACAAGTCCTTAGTACACTGAATAAAATGGATAATGATTTATAGTTATTGAGCAAAATCTTCTTTTTCAAGTAATGGCTGTGATTTAATTTGTGCCCAGCTCACTGAGAAGCCAAGTTACAGGGTCCTTCATCAAATCATCTGGAGCTGTTTGGCTTGCTTGTTTCTGTTAAGTGCTTTTCTGATAGGGCTTGTAGCACTAAATCACAGAAGTCTGATTTCTGACTTCTAAATGACTGGATGTTAAGATATATATTGTTTTTTTACTATAAATCTCTTTTGATTTAGTGGAATTCTTTTAGGTGAAGCTAGACAACTGGCTCCATAAATGTATTTTAATTTTCCTGGATCCTTTAAACGCTTAAAAAGATAAAAGAAAACACTGATCCCTTTCTAAATAATTCACATTATGTTTAGTGACACCTAAATTGATAAGGCAAGTCTTTTAAATGGGCAGAATGTATACTTAACAGTTTGCCCATTCATGCTTTTCTAGTTGGTGAAGAGATGGCATTTTTTTCTACCTGCTCTCTTTCTATTTGGTTATATCATGACTGAATTTCAAGGTGATATTTGTTTCCTACTGATGTTTTCTTGATTATAGTAATATAAAGAAATATAATGTTTTATTCTTTTCTGCAACAATTTTTAAATGACAGATGGTAAATTTGATGTGCATTGTGTAGTACAGGCACAAGCCCTTCTTGCTTTAGCTCCAGGAAGAATTCTTTCTCCACGTCCTTTAGGGTACCTCAGCATCAGGAATGTAGTTTGCTCGGCTCAATTTATAGCTTTAAACACTACTGACCTTTTAAGGATACCAGGAACTTTGTGTTTTGGCTTGCATAAAAGACTATTGCAAATAACACAAGTCTTATATGGCTTTTCTGTGCTTTCTCTGTGTTCCTCTGTCAATCAGAAACCTGTACATGAGTTGAATGATAAAATTAACTTCATTTCTTTGTGTATGATTTGACTTTTGACTAGGTCAAAATAGCTAAATACAGATGCAAGGTAATCCTAAAACATAAAAGGTGCAGAGTTAAGAGATTAGAAAACATTTTAATTTTTAAACGTATAATTTTCACATACACTTGTTTTTTATACTGGCTTAACCCATTTTGTTAAAATTGGGAATATCACTAAAATTCAGGATGGGAATGAATGCCAAGTAGAGGTAGAAGTTGTGCACAGTTTCACTCCAAATGTTCGGAGTTTGATACTGTCATAAAGTGATACAATGGGTTATAAGACAGCAGCTGTTAGCATTGCTACTGGTTTTATCCACACTTAAAATGCATTGCCTTCCTTCCAAAGAGGAGTGATTAAACTTCAGAGAAATATTCCCATTTTCATTTAGTCCTTTTTTCAATTTTGATAGGACTTTTCTCCCAAGTCCTTCAAACTTAATGCTTTTTGAAAATTGACTTACGAGTAAATGACTTGTGCTTATTTTGGTGTCTGCTATCTGATGTCTGCTAGAAACAATGCTTTTAGTTGTATTTATTGTTTTTAAAATATTGAATTGGCTTTAATATGTAATTTGTATTATTGCTTCCTTTGAAAATGTGACCTAATTACTGTGCATTATCAGATATTTAATTTGAATCCTAACAGTTATCTCTTTATTAGCCACCATGAAAAGTTGCATGCATTTGCATAATGCCTATTTTTTTATTATTAATATCAGTATCACTTTTTGCATTTCTGAAGAGTAAAACATTTTATTTCTGAAGAGTAAAAGCTGCTTTTATTTCAAGTAATGAATTAGTTTATAGAGTTGCATTGTTTATTTGCATGAAACTTGAGGAGAAATCCTCCATAAAGTATGTCCCCCAGAATTCTGTTATTTAAATAATTGAGTCTTAATTTGATTGCTAGCAGGTAAGTGGGTCTTGTGGCTTTTAAGGGGAAAAAGGTCCAACTGAAATAAAGTTGAAAACTGAGACAGATCATCTGTTCAGGAAAACTAGTGTGTCTCAAAAACTGTCATGAGATGTAACTTAAGGCAGTCTCCTTGTTCCAGCAGGAAATGTGCCAGAGGTCTCATCTTTGCTCATACTATAAAATAGTGGTGCAACACTGACACGAGTCATTCCAATGGTTCGTTGAGATGTTTTCAGTTTCCCTTAAATTTGTTGAGTCGCTACAAAAAATGGATTGATAGATCTAAGATCCATTTTGTTATAAAGAGGAAATAAAAAAATTAAGTCTCTTAATTGTTGCAAACAAAACTTGAGTTGAAATAGTTAAAAATAGAACACTGAATTTTTGGATGTTGAGTATAAGTTGACAACATTTTGACAACAAATTTCAATATTGAAATATCTGAGTTGTTTTCTATCTTATTTTATCACTGTATACCACAATGTGGTTCCTTCAGTGTTTGATAGTGGCTGCACTTAACCCTTTCTAGGTGATGTAAAATCACGGTATTGCAGTTATTCATACATAAAGTTCAGGTGAAAAAAGGAAAATAAAACTTCTTTTCTCTTGCAATTCCTCTTATTTCAGACCCAGTTTATCCAGTAAACAACCCTGCTGGCTGCTATGCCAATGGTCAGATCCAAGCTCACGGAGACCGCTGGCGAGAGGACGACTGCACTTTCTGCCAGTGCATCAATGGAGACCCGCACTGTGTTGCAACGGCCTGCGGGCAGAGCTGTCTAAATCCTGTCAAAGTCCCTGGCGAGTGCTGCCCGGTCTGTGAAGGTAAGATCAGTGTTTCCTCTATTATACTTCAGTCTGTCATGACTGCTGCTTACCTGGTAATTCCTGGTTTTACTTTAAAATTCTGGAGGATTTAAGCAGCTGGTACAGCATTGCCTGTGACTGAATAAACTAGTGAGCATGGTTTGACTATACCTGTATGTGGCAATGCCCAATACTCTTTTGGCCCAAAAGAATGTAGTAAGAGATCACTTACGATCAGCATTGTTCACTAATTTTTAGTTTTGCTTAAAGCTTATTAATAAATATAAGATATGTTAGAAAACCAAAATATCTATTGGCTGATATTACTGATAATTGGATTATTCTTGGTTTCTTATTCATCAGTGTCATTTAGTTATGACTAAAAATCTCTTTGCACTATATAGTTTGATATTGGACATAATTGTTGTATGAATAAAACATAATTATTTCAGTGAAACTTACAAAAGATTATATTCTTGGGGAGATAGATCAATGTTTAGAATTTAAAATGCAGCTTTCATTACCTTGTGGAAGTGTGTGTGTGTGTGTGTGTGTGTGTATATATATATATATATATATATATATCTTGTACAAATGACTTTTTAACTTAACTATATGGAAATGCTTGCCCAGCCTGGCAATGGAAACGTGAAGATTTGCAAACTGAGACATTAAAATAATTAATAACAATAATAATAATAATAACTGTATATATATGTGTACGTTCAGAGTTGCTTTTTATGGAGTAAATTTTCATCATGAAAAACACCTGATTGCTAAATTTAGGAATGGTTAATCTAGACCAGTATTCAGAGCCATCTTCCCAGTGTACAAACACTTGTGGGCACTCAGTAAGCTGCCACGTACATTTTTCCTGTTCCATCTCTGATAGAACAAAATGAATTTTGTGTAACTGCATGTGTCTCAGGGCCCTTCTGGGGTTGCAGTATCCATCCAAGTCCACTGGGATACTGTCTAGCAGCATGAAGATTTCTTGCAGGTACTCTTTCATTACAAAATTCACATCACAAAATATGAAGATGATGTCTGATAAAGAGTTGCTACTTGCACTGAATTAATTTTATGATGAGGAAGCAGGTTAACTGCTTTTAAACCCCAATGGTCCCCTCGTGATGGATGTCAGAGAGTAGGTGTTGTCACCTCAGTTATTTAGTGTGTATGTGAGCAAGCTTGGCAAGGTAGTACAGAGAGAGAGGTTGATGGAAGCATTTTCAATATGTTGAGGGTTTTTTTTTTTTCCTCCAGTGAGAGAAGGATAGACAAATGTCTCTGTTTTCCTGTTCCAGATTGGAGAAAATGGATGAGAGATAATTAAATCAAATGCTTATCTATATCAGAGTGAGATAATTATGATGAACTGTGGGAAGCAAACCCAGGGTAGAGCGTAGGCTTCCATTGCTCATTACTAAAGGTTGCCACATAGCCAAGCTGGTGCTTCATTAGTGTACCACACTAATGCCTCTACAGTGCTTTCAGCACACAAGTTAGCTCGTCTGGAGTATGTTAAGGTAATTCCATGCTATAACATGTTTTTACTTTTAAAAGCAGAAGTAGCTAAAAACTGCTTAAGTCCGTAAAAGTTGTTTTGTTGTTGTTGGGGGGATGCCTAAATTATACTTACGATACAAATTATGTCAAATAGATCAAGACTGACACAGTAGCACTATGGAATCACTATTTAAATGAGATTCTTGTAATCTTAACTATATTTTAGTAGAAAATAATCTGACTTTTTATTTTGTTTGTCCTGTTAGCCAGCAATTAGTGGAAGTAGTTTTAGTTTTCATGCCAGGAGGGAATTTGAGCATACTCAAGTACCAGTGGTCAGAGGATACCTGAAAACACACTTGAATACTCTCTTCTTTCTTCCCTTCCCTCCCTCACAGCAAGCAAAACCAAACAAAACAGAGTATTATACTCTGTAATGCCAAGTTACTTAATTTCAGGAATTTAGATTTGAGAATATTTCAGGGATCAAAAATCGTGATTGTTAAAACTCAGCAGTGAACTCAGGTGCTAGAATTCAAGATATAAAAGCTATAGTTTTCAAGAAGCAGCTTTGCATGATTTTATGAGAAATTACTTCAACATCTGAGGCTTAAGAACTTAACTTGCAATAATAACAAATAAAAAAATCCATGTGAAATGAATGAGTCAAGGGTACCAGTAAACTTCTTGAAGTTATGTTTTAAGGCATCAAACAAGCTCAAAGCTGCTAAGCCTTGTGAGTCAGCAGCCTGCATAAAAAGATTTACATATATTAGAAATCAAGGTATTATGAGATTGGAAATTTGTTAATTACGGAGACTTTTGTGTCTTTCTGAATCTGTTAACATTTTTCTTTGAAGCTTGCATTAGGAAAATCCCAGAACATTATAAAAAAAATAGTAATCTGTTAGATGCTGGCTGTCTGCATACTGTGCATTTTTAAATTATTTTTGAAAAAAAGTAAATGCGTGAGCTGATGGCAGCAGGGACTTGTGCATTAACCATAGACTTATGGCCCACCTCCAAGGTCAGATAGCATTATGTGTCTTGAAACTTAAATCTGAGATTAATAGTGTTTCTACTTGGAGTTTGCATGGGTAGTAAAAAATACTGTCTGCTTTCTTTGCAGTACAGCTATTGCTTCCTAACCCGCTAGGCAAGGGGCTACTTAGACTTCTGTTCTCTGGTTTTCTCCTTGGAGTAGGACTGAACTGGGAAAGTATGCTGTGTGAAGACAGACCTTAAAAACGTTGCTTCCTTTGCACATCTTACTGTCCTGAATTTTGGTTATATAGTTTTAATGACAACATGGTCCCATGTGAAATGCTGTTTTGTTCCTGTCGTCACCCAGCCAGCTGGCATGTCTGTTCCAGTTAGCCAGGTAGACTGCATGGGATGGTGCTCCTTCCCCTTTTTAATCAGCTTCTCACTCATTTTCCTGACAGTCATTTCTATTTACGAGGTTCTGCTTCTGATAGTGCGTCATCAGTGACCTGCACAGTTGGTGGGCTCAAGGGAGAAGAAAGTCCTGGCTGGGAAGTTGGCTGACAAATCAATCCCTTGATTTTAATGTTACTAATGAAAAAGATGTGCAATATGTTTAGTGAAGACTGCAAACAATAAAATACACTCCAGGCACAGTTTTTCCTCAGAGGAATTAAAAACCTTCAGTGTCAGCCATATGATGCTTTTCTGCATACTGCCCCATTAAATCTGCATATCTGTAGCTTAACCTTAGTTTTGCAGTTTAGCATATGAGCAGAAGCATCAACTGAATGGAAGCTCAAACATAACTAATGTTGCACTAATAGCTTAAACCCGCTATCCTGTGATCCTGTGCTCTCCAGTCTGTTCTTTTTTCCCATCCTTCTGCATCTCCTATTTGCTACTGTTCAGAATAGAAAACCAAAATTCATATCTTGTGTGTGCTAAGTTCTGAGATCGCTGACATTATAGAGTATCTCATTTTGAACTATGCAAGTTATTCAAGAAAGGAATTCAAGGCAGAAAGCAGCATAACTTAGTGGTAAGTTCAGTAAATGTGCAAAATTAATGTAGACTTAGCACATGATTTTGAGATAGTAGTTTACTAGTGATTGCAAGGATAAACATACCTCATTTTATACTTTTCTTTTGAATGTCTTCCAGTTCTCGCTCACAACTCATGCTGTAAAATGTTCAATACATAGAGAATATACCATAGTGGAATTATGGGGGTTTTGTAGATTATTTTAGAATGACAGTATATAGTAATTCCAAAGTTGTATTATATTATTTCGTCATGAATATATGTTACTTTTCTGCTCTTACATGTATGGTATGTTACATTTCTTAAGCTATAGCTCTTACTTTTTGCAGTAACTGCTTCACTTTTTTGGGACTAGTGCAGAATGTAAGAAACAATTATTTTTCTTCTAGAATCTTAATTATACTGCAGCTCTAAAGCAGGAAGAAAACCAACGCCTGTTGAAAACTTTTTATTATTTTTGTCAATTTAGTTGCTCATGAATCAATTCAAGCCCATATTTCCATTTAAAAAGAGGCATCAGATCAAGAAAAATAAGGAAGAGACTTTGTATGCTTATCAGTATTTTTAAGTATAAATTTATTTCTCATCAGAGTTTTGTTTATATGTAAAAAAAGATCCAGCTTGCCACCAGCTAGCTTAAATTCTGTGAACTTACTTTAAATTGGTCAGATATTTTCTGTTTAGTATGTGAAGCAAAATATCCAAAGATGTTTCTGTCACTTTTATTGGTTTTTTGAATGCTGAAGGATAGAGTCATTTGAGACTTGAGACTGATGGACAAAACCTAATCAAATCTGCCTGTGGGTCTGGCCTGACTGGGACTCATCCAGAGTAAATGGTTATTAGGATCAGTCACTTCTGTCTTCCCTAGTCTGTCTTCAGTCTAAATGCTGTTGCACTTAGAATTCTGCCAATTCAGTTATTTCCTGTATGTTTTATAGTCAGTTTCAATGAAAGGAAATATCTATTCCCATAGATAAGTTTACATTCCTGCAGCTACATAAGGATAAAATTGTTCTTGGATTACATTTTAAAAAAATTTTACAGTCAGCCAATCAAAGATAATGTAGCAGAAATTCTGTGAACACAAATTCTTGAAATATAAGCACAATGTCAGCACACAAAGGTATTCAGCCTATGAACACAGTAAATTCAGACTGAAGCAGAACATTCTCACTCCCTCATGAAGAAAATTCTGATGTTTTTACTACAGCAGTGAGAAAACCAGAGTGAAACAGTTGTAAAGACTGAAGAAAAACAGAAATAGCTGTTCACAGCTTTCTAAATTAGAGATCAAGGAACAGCAATTGTTGTATGTAATATTACCATACAGAATTTATTTGTATCAATTTTCCTGAGAAAATCCTTTCTAATGGTTCTTCATACGTGTTCATAGAGTATATATTGTATGTGTGTGTGTAGCCCACAGGATATGTGCTCCAGTGCTGATTGGACAGCCAAATTGGTTTGAAATGTATATTCTTCTGAATGCTTGTCTGAGGTTTGCTGGACTTGGGTAAGAGGATAACTATTCAGCTCCCTTCACCCCTTCCATACTTGAATCTGGTCTACCAGTGCCGCTGGTGGAAGCGGGAGAGCGAGTGATGTGCTCGAGATGTTAGACTAGATGGCCTTTAAAGGTCCCTTCCAACCCAAGCCGTTCTATGATTCTGTGCTTTACACTGGAGTTCCTGGGGGAGGTCGGCAGGGAGGAAGAGATAAGAACAGGTAGTAGGTGTATGGAGGACAGGAGAATGTATGGGTGTAGCCCTCTAATACGAGGGGTTTGTACATGGATTTAGTCTTCAAATCTGTGGGCAGCCTTTCTTGAGTCTGTGCTGCGTTGGTATCCACTAGTGTCTGTGCTGGGTCCAGCTCTATCTGGTGATTTCAGTATTTCAGATCAAAGTTAAATTTATTTTATCTACAGACAACAAAACTTAAAAAGGGCAGTGAGTATCTTGGAGAGCAGAGTATGAATTTGTATGCTTGTTTTAAAGCAGTGAGTTGGCAGAAAAATGTTGACCAAATTCAGCAAAGGAAAATAGAACATGCTACACTTGGAGAAGATTACTCATGAGTTCTGAACCGGAGTAATTGCTAAATAGCAGTTCTTCAGGAGAAGTCTGGTGATTAAAGGGAAATAAAAAGTTGAATGTGGATTAACAGAGCCGTGAGAAGGCAAACACCATACTGAAATTACAGTCAAGAGTACAATTTGCAAGAGCCAAAGTAATCCTTTTTGCTCTCTTTCCTATGGATGGGTGCGTCCCTATCTGATGTAGTAGGCCCTTGCTCCTCCTCCAGACATTGTTCCTCTGAAAGAGATGCAGGCAGGCTGGAAAGAGTCAGGAGAGCAATGAGCACAGTCCAAGCTTTGGAAAACATGTCCTGGGAAGATAGAATGAATAAATTGGATTGGTTTAACTTAAAGAGAAAATGTTTAAGTTGGAATGAGAAGTTATCAGTCTTCAAGTGCCTAAAAGGTTGTTGCAAAGAAAAAGATAGCATTGAAAAAAATGAATTGCAAGAGGAAAAATGTGTTTTAGAGGAAAGCAGACAGTTGTTGAGGAAAGCACAACTCCTTTGGCATGTCATGACTAAGATGGTCTTTTTGATGCATTCAGGACGCTGCAGTTTGTATTTTCAGTCTCAGTGAAGGGAGATCCTCTCAGGAAATTGCATACATAACTGAAAGCAGTAATAGTAATTCAAGAGTAATTTTCAGTGTTTATGCAAGTGATGGCTGTGGCTCACCAATATCTACTTGCTGGGCATTTTTAAGTAAATATTAAAGTGTTCAAAACCCTTTTGGCACAACTTCTTGTTACAGTATGTCCACTATCATTGCTTCTTGCCAGTTTTCCATTGCCACAGTGCCTGAGGGTTGTGCTGGTGCAAGGAGTTATAGGTTAATGGCCAAGGTGTGAGCAGCGAGCTGGCTAGTTCAAGGTGAGTGTGTCTGAGCTGAGGGAAATGCAGAAAGCAAAGGTCACCATTAAGGCATGAAGCTCGAGACAGAGGAACATTGAGACAGTGTATTATGGAGAAGACAACCTTCCTTCATCAGCCTGTCCCCAAATTCAAGCTCTTTAGCCTATAGCTTTTAAAGGCAGGCACCTCCTTTCTCACTGGTGAGAGCTGGGAAGAGCTCTGTAGATCCAACACAAAGAATTAGTTTTAAACTTCTCATGGATGCTGCTATGTAGCTTCTGTAGCTGCTGTAATGATATTGGTTCTTTGAGATTTGCCTTTGTTTAATCTATTATCGATTTAGTCTGTTTTTTCTTTCTTTGTTTTCCAGACTGTCTTTATTAAGAGCCAAGGCTTAGGTAATGACTCTAGCCCTTGGTGCTTTCCCCACAGTTGTAGAGCCAATGGCTTCTTGCAGCACGAGGAAGTCTCAAAGAAAGCCCATTTCTTCAGATTTAATTAAAATGGACAGCTAGATGGAGGGCAGAAAGTCATTTGCAAGTGCCATAAGGGACTGCAAAATTTTGGTATGCACTCATACTTCGTTAGGCTGAGAGGTTCTCCACAGGAGGTGGTCTGTGTACCTGTCCTGTTGGAGGAAACGAGATCCATTGGCATTCAGGCTGCTGTTAGTACTGCTGCTTACAGAGCTGCTTGCTTCTCCTCTGGGTTAACAATTATTTATTTTCTAAATAAAATGGGTGTGGTATAACTAGCAATTCAATTTTTAATTAATTTTACCATTTTAAAAAAGTGGATACTGGAGCTTAAAATATCTATTTAGTGTCAATATATAATAGCATATCAATAACACCAAATAAGCTACAGTGGTGGAAATAACCATGTTTTCCTCAGGCCATCTGCATCTGTGGACAGCCATCTGCAAATTGGAATAATGGTTGTGTTCACAGCAAGTAAATATTAGGTAGAATAGTATGAAAATATGTTATTTTAGTTATTTATTTATTTTAACAAGATAATAAATACAAGTGCTCTACACTGGCACTGATGCCAAAAATGTCCCTTGAGAAAGTCTCTGGTTGCATCTCCCAGAGGCTCAGGCTATTCATAGGAAAAGCTGCAACCCCGTCTGCTGATAGTCAGTAATTGGTTATCTCGCAGTATGTCTTCCTGCGCGAGAGCCCTCAGGTACAGATGGCAGGGTGCCAGCATAAGCTGTGAATGAGAAATTAAGTGTTAAACAAAATCCCCTCGGAGGATTTTCATTAATAAGACCTGTGCTACTTTGCTCTCATTATGGCTGACACTTTATCTTCACAAAAAGAAATTAACATTTTCATCAATAAAGGGCTCCAAACTCTAGCTGAGATGTAATTCACTTCAGTTCCTTTAGCATGTGCAACACTTCATTAAGTAAAAACAGGCAGCAGAGTGGTAGTGAGCAGCGTTCACCAGCGCAGGGTTTGGACCCAGAGATCTCCTTAGAGGGTGACGTATAAGTTACTGTTCGGCAGCAGCATTGTAGTTCTCACCAGCCTTTTCATCAAAGTCAATTAAGGGATGCAAACACCGTGCTGTAGAGAATTTGGCTTACGTTTGCCAGATCATGATTTAGTGTAGCAGTTTTAGACAAGACAACTGAGGCTGTTGAACCAAACAGTCCAAGTTATAATGAAACCTAATGCCAGTGAAAGTATCTCTGAGTTTAAGAAAGTCAAGACTTATACTAATATAAAATAACCTTTTCCTAGTTTTCGATAATTCATTGTTAATTTCATTGGAAGACTGCTGAAAGGATAAATAACCAAAGAATCCTAATGAATCTATATCAGTGGAGCTAAGGATGTCTCCCTTATAAAGAACCTCGTGGATCCTCTAATTAATTCTTTTCAGTGTCTATAGCATTCATAGATTTTCCCCAGATGCACACTAACTTAGTGTTTCATGTATCTTCACCTAGTAAAGATAATTCAATGGCCTTACCTGGTTGGATATTTCTTGATAGGCAGGCTTAATTGATTCTGCTGTTATAAAGGTGGGTTACTTCTTTCTGTCACTCTACCTAAAATTGTCAAAAAGCATTAAAATACATTTGAGGGATATACACAGCTATTAAACTGAAAATTGGAAGATTTTAGTATGGCAGACAAAAGCTTTTAACTTCATGTCTTGGGAATGGAAAGTTTGTAAGTATTTTGATTGGTTCACAGAAGGCTTCTTCAGTGTGCAACAGTAAAAATAACCTTGGACTATAATAGTTACTTTTGAGGAAAAATACATATATTAAGTAGTTCCAGGTTGACAGTGTGAATAAAATTTGAAATAAAGTTTGCCAAACAGAAGTATGTATTTGGAAGCATTAGTATTTTCAGAGTTATTTCTGACATTAGAAAATTATCATATCTTAAGTCCTTGCATACATTTTATAAATAGTTATGTGATGCCGAATCGTTGAACTCTGATAGCTAACACTGGCAGCAAAATGCTGGGAAAAAAATTCCTGCAAAGTATTAAGTATTTCAAACCCAGGAAGGAAACTCTGTTGCCCAGGACTCGGGACTGATACTTTTCATGTAATGAACTGGAGGGGTGGGGAAGGCTGGAATGCAAACTATGAGGATGGAAAACATTTAGTCACTCTTGGAATGATATGAATGTTTTTACAGGAAGCTTAAGTAAACACACATGCTGCTGCTTAGGAGGCTGCAGTTAACTTTTTTGGACAGCAGACAAAATTCAAATAAGTATGCAGACTTGAATGAAAAGCTGTTGAGCAGCACACCCTTCAGGAGCAGTTTTTAGCCACTTATTACATAAAGCATTAGGTACAAAGTTAGACTGCTGTTTACTTTTTTGTTTCCTTAATTTTAATAGTAAATACTTGAAAGCACTGCTATATTTCTTTTCGACAGTTGGTGCTCATTTCGTAGCATGAGAACATCTTAATCCTTTTAGAGGTATTTTGTGTTATAAAATACTACAGAAGAGGGAGCTATTTCACTTTCCCCAAACACAGGCACATTCTTTATTATTGACGTTAGATGTCTTTCTCCATGTGTAGAACATGATTTTGACTCATTTTTCCTTCTTCCCCTAGAAGAGATTTTCATTTCTTGCTCCTGATAAGAAGTTGGACTTTCTAGAATCCTCTTCTGTTGAGCTTATTCTTTGTACATGGCTAACAATTTCTCCAAATATCCCAAGAACAAGCACTGCAGAATCTAAATGCGCTGGTATTTTATGAATTCTTCTCTCTGGGATTAAAAATCATTGTACATTAAATGTGCAAATTTAAGAGAGTTATTTTTTTAATCAGTGGCTGCGTGCAATGAGATCTTTATCCAAAGTTTCTTATGGTTGTCCCTCAGGGGGAAAAAAACAAACAAACAAAAAAACCGCCAAAAACCCCACAACCTACAGAGCTAATTATTGTTAAAACTACTGAAGATATCAGTGGGCAAAATTATTTATGAAATTAATTTATTTTTCCATTTATATGCTGAAAAAGTTTTTTCTTGTGATCGATACTGCTAGTTGGGGGCAGAAGCCACGTACATGGTGGTGTTCACTGGTGCTTCCCTGTGCTATACGTTGACAAAGTGGTTTCATGTTCCAGCCTTTTTAATCATATGCACAAGGAATTTATCTATTTTATATGTCTTTAGTTAAACTATAGATTGATTCACATTAAAAACATGGGAATATGGAAGAGGAGGTTGGGGAGTTGTAGCACTGAGCAGTGAAACATACAATCCCACTTCTCATTTTACAGTTATGATTACATAGTCTTCACATTTAAATTTTGGAGCATTTTTAGGCCTCCTCCCTTGTGCTGCATAACAGTTAGTTTGGTGTGTTTGAAAAGTTCATGTGTTACTCTTGGTATGAACTTGTGTGTTGAAATTATCTTGATTGTAATTTAGCCTTTCAAAAGTACAAATGCTTTTCTGAATGCTTTTTTTGCTTTTTTTTTCCAAATATTTTTCTTATACATGATAAGAAATCACTGACAATTTTATCTTCCAGCTGAATGAGCAATATTCTCCAAATAAGTCCTCAAAATATCTTGATTAGAATATACTGTGTTTGTGATATATAGTAACTATGAAAACAAACATCTGAAACTGTTCTTAATCATGCCAGAAATAGTCCATATTCAAATACTAAATATATATAAATAAAGTACAAAATAGTATTTTGGTAGGTTCCAGGGACATTTTCTTTTAATATCTGTTAATGTAAAAATGGTTCACTTGGCAATGAATTTTTAAGGCCTGTGCTCCTAAATTCCTTGTAAAACATAGGTACTTCTGCAGTAGTTTGCAGTTTTACAGTGGAATTGGTTAAAATAACGGTGGCTTGTGTATTCAAAGAAGGATCTCAAAAGATAATATTCAACCTCCATGTAGTGATATATCTAAAGAGCTTACAGTTCTATAGTTTTGATCAAGAAATGTGTTTTTGTGATGCAGATCGAAACCCCTTTATTAGTGTGAAGTTGTCTGGAAATGCTGTTTTTATATCAATATAGGTAAATTTATATATAAAAAACCAACAAGGCAAGAAAAATATGCCTGCATACATACATAAAAAGCTTGCAGCTTTGGGGTCCAAAATGTCCTGTTTGCCTGATTTTGTTGAATATATATAGATGTACTGCCATCAGCCCACACTGTATTGTAGTTTGTTATTATGGGGTTTGCAAATAATATTGTGATGTTTGGGACAGTTTACACCAAACTTTGGTAGGACTTGCTGGCTTTCGAGCATATGTGTGTAGAGTAATACTGAGTAAAGCTGTGCTGGAAGCATCAATGAAGATGATGAGGAGAAGAAGTCAGATCTCCTATGTCTGCTTAGCTGGAGTAACCATTCTGCTTGAATCAAAGTAACTGAACTCAGGTGTTCAATGCATACTTATGTCATACTTTTATGGCAAGGAAAAATACAGTAATTTTATTATAATAAGGATAGCTTTTCTTCTGTGTTTACAGGACAACATTTACAAGTGAAATTAAAAACTAGAATGAGTTAGTAGTGTAAAATACTTTCCCCCTTAATTTCTAGTACTTTTGGGTTAAGATACGTGATGGTCCAGACTTCTAACAGTTGATTGTGGAAGGTGTCCCTGCTCATGGAGGGAGGTTGTAACTAGATGATCTTTAAGGTCCCTTCCAACCCAAACCATTCTATGATTCTATAGAATTTCCCTATTTACTTTTAAATTCATTTGTGTTTACCAATGCTATATTTAACAATTTAACCATATGGAGAAGAAACTTAGAATGCAACCGTTACTTCCCTACTTAAAACCAATTTTGTAAAAGCCTGGAATAGGTGTTTCCCTCACATGGTATTACGCAAAGTGTGAAACAATATCTGGTTTGAGTTAAAATATTGCATTCCAAATGAAACAAAGGACAGAGCTTGTTTTAAGTGTTTTTCATTTAACAATGATAATAAAAATACCTTGCCAAGAGGTGAAGCATGGGTAATATATTAACTTAGAGGACAAAAAATGAGACTAAAAGTGGCTGTGGCTGTCACTAAATAACACTTCAGAGAGAATTATTCTTTTAACTGCCTGGAAGAAATTTTGCTTCTTGAATAAAAAGCTACTCTTTAAGTCATTAAGTAAATTTCAGAGAGATGATGTTAGGCAAACATATACTTCAATTGCCGAAGGAAGGTAATCAGTACTTGGCAAAAGCATACAGAAAGACACTTGGATCTCAGTGTCTCTTTTCTACTGGGGAGCACAAAGCTGGGCACTGCACCAACTGTGGGCTCACAAGTGCTAAATAGAGGGGCAGCATCAATTCCCTGCACCTGCAGGGTCTGTTCCTGCTAATACAGGTCCCTCTTGTCCTTCACACAAACCAAAACTGAACGCTTGGTGCTTTGCAGCAGTACAGTTAAGTGGAAACCCTCTTCGTTTTCTGTTATGAATTCAGTGGCTGGAGTTCAGATTTTGAACAACTAAGGGTATGATAGGAAGATGGTTATAATTTGTCATTCAGCATTAAGGAGTATTTTTTTGTTGATTTTGTTCTCTTTAAAATTAACTAAAGAATTATGTAAATGAAATCTCCAAAGTTAGAATGAAAATGAAATCTTCACTGAATGGTTCATTTTTAACATTCAGATAAACAGTATAAGCCAACAAGATTGCAATAAATTGTCTCTGGGTTTTTTGTTTGTTTGTTTTGATTTGTTTTGTTTTCCAGGACTTTAGCAATTGATTGTGAATTTTTGTTTTCTTTCTCTTCTTTTTGATAACTTGATTTGATCAGTCTGTGTGTATAATAAAATTCTAATCTGAAGAAACTTTTTCCCCTCATCTTACTGAAACATGGGTGCATCAGCTTGTCTTCATTTCTGAATACTTCAGCTGAGCATTATATTAAGACCTCAGTACTCACCCAAGTATAACAAGATCTGTATATGAGGCACGGTACTAGACCGTCCTGTGTTCGATACATCGATCATCCTGTGTTCCTGTGTGTATATACATATATATAGTATTTCACCTTTTTAACAGAAGAAAATTTCTGCTTTTTGTAATACCAGCTGTGTCACGTGACTTATAGAAGTGGGAGATCTCAAAAATCAGAAAATAGGAGAAAAGAGAGGCCTGGGTATTGGTTTTGTTCATATTAGAAAAGCATCCTGGGTAGAAAAATACCAGTGAAACTATGGTCTTATTCCACCTTGACAACTTATTTTTTTTGTGACATCCAGTTTTTGTGTTAGTATTGCTAATGTAGGCTCTATAAGGACAAAGCCAACCCCAGGCATTACTTGGATGTCACCAACTTCCCTTATTTCCCCATAAATACCCAGTTTGATTTCAAGCTGGGATGAATGAGATTCAGCATTTTGATCACAAACCGTAGTGTTTTTCAGCGCACCAGTCAGAATCATAGACCACCACTGGCTAAAATATCTACTGTGGATTTCAAAAATTTTGAAGTCATTTTTAAGTAAATGGTAGTGTAAAAAATTAATTCAAAGATTTTTGTCAACCTCACAGCAGGCAAATTAATACTCTGCACTAAAATTCAGCATAGAAGGTATCAGGTTCAGAAAGAATATATGGAAGCAAGATGTTCTAATAGAAATGTGCATTTAACCTTATATAAAACACTTGACATCATCAAAATCTGTGCTCTATTAAAAAATCCGTTGTTTTCATTCAGACTCCTTCAATCTCCTTCTCTTTATTTTCTTCTTCTGTCTCTATTTCTGCAGTATATTTTTATTGTTGGTAAAGCACACAGAGAGAAACAGCACCTGTTTTTCCCACCCATTGTCTGTGCATTTGTGCACTGGATTTTTGTTCTGCCACTTCTACCAAGAGCAGCAGTGAAAACCTAGCTCAGATCATGCGGTGGTACATGCTTTTTCAAGCTTAGCTACTGCTTGCCTATTCAAATAGCCAGAAGCCTGGCAGAGCAGAGCTGGCTTTATTTGTTGGGTCTTGTCTAGTGAAGTGAAAAGGGCTGATTTTTTATTATTATAATTATTATTATTTTTCTTCTCCTGACCGCATTTTTGCACATGTAGGGGTAGGGAATGAAATTATTCCTTTTGTCCTCTACTTGCAGCTCGTTGAGAAGCAGGCATGCATATAAAATTACTGTATTTCAGGGCTTACCTTTAGGGACAGGAGAGAGAAAAAGCAGATTTGTAAGCTTGTCTGGAAATACCGAGGATGCTGACAGCAGTCACAAAAGTAGGAGGTAATAGAATAATAAAACACATCGAATAGAGGACCAACAAAAACCTTTCAAATTAATATAATATCAGTTTAATTTTGTCCCTTGTAAGAAATACCACATACTGGATGGCAAAGGAGGCAAAAAACTGTTGTGTTGGTGTGTCCAAGACACAAGAGCATCAAAACACAGAAGCATAGGTTTGAAAAGTCAGCATGAAAAATACATAACAAATATCCATTGGGTTGGGTTTTTTTCACCCCCTAGAGATTAAAAATATACCTGGAATTAAAGAGAAGTTATCTTGAGGGGTGAACTTCAGTGATGGGGGGTGAAACACAGTCCTGTTTCTTGTTAGGCTTAGTTTACACCCAAGTGGATCAATGAATACTAACCTGCATCTTGGCTTTCAATGAGTTTTTGTACTACGTATTTTACGTAACTGTTTTGAAGATGGTAAAGCTACAGTCTCCTTCAGTTCTCCAGCTCGTGGTACCGTCTGTGAACTTTGCTTTGGGTAGCATTAATGATTCATATGATTTGCAGTGGTTTTAACTGCCAGGGAATATAAGCATTACTGTGACTTTTTTGTCATTTGAAGTGTAGGGTTTGGGCTTGCTGACCCCATAACCGGAATGTAGCTTCAGGGTGATTCACGTGTTCTGGTCTTTTACATGTTTAGGGTATTTTGGTTAGAGAATGGAGTGAGTTATGGAAGGAGGTTTTCAGAATAGGAACCAGATGCTGAAAATCATTTTGTTCGCAAAACTATTTTATATACTGAGTCTTAAACAGATGGGATTAATGGAATTTCTGGGATATACGGTACTATGGGTATAAATCAATATGTTCTTGATTCCTAAACTAATGGTTTGTTGAAGTTGCAAATGTTAAATATTAGATGTGAATATGCCTTAGATAGTTTACTGAATGAACTTGAAAACAAATAAAAAGAGTTCACAGAAATTAAACAAAGTCTAGTTTGGGAATCCATGGATTCCAATATGTTGCTCGTAATGGTTATTCTTCCGTACTACACGTGCAAACTCAGAAATGTGAAATGAAAAATTCACAGAAATTTATCAGATCTCTCCTTTGACCTCTAACCTATTAATTAACCTATTAAAATCTTAGAAAAAAATCTGGAAACGTTTTGATTTAAATTAGAAGATATTTGAGGGGTCTACAGAGACACAGATGCCATTTTACAAATTTCCAACTTTTATTTGAACAAAGCTGTTGGTGGTGTTTTATATGCGTATAAAGTGTCTAGCTGCTTTTCCTACAAAAAATTACACAACTAACAGAATTTGAATGCTACTTTGAAACTTAACAGCAAACTGAAGAATCTGAACCGTGACCTCTGAGATAAGTTTAGAAATCGTTTAACTTCACTGTAGTGTCTTTCATGCAGTTTTTCATTCCAAAGTCTGTACTTAGCTGATCTAATTTAAAAGGGATTAAAAATGTTCATCTGCTGTATAAACTGTTGTAAAGGGAAGAGTAGGGCTGGGGAGAAGCTATGAAAGCTGAAAATTATAAAAGACAATGAAAGCAAAAAAGCTGATTCTTGTAATAGAATAATTTTCACTTGGCTGGAAGGCACAGCTGCAAAAGCTGCCTGCTGGATAAGGATCCAATAGGCATTGAAATTTGTATTTTGGTTAATAGTGTATACTTCTAACAATTTAATCAATGTTGAGTACTACTTTACCCTTAGACTGAGAGTGAAGACTAGCTGCCTTTAAGTAAGGATGGCAAAATTTGCTTTTTAGTATATTTGGTTTGAGGATGAGAGAGATGCCAAGATGTGGCTGTCTCCAGTCCATGAAAATGTGCATACCATATAAAACATATTACGGTTTATTGCCCTGATAAATAGTATTCAATTTCTCCATATTTTCACAATTTATCAATACATGTATTGATTTTTTTTTTAAGTATAATCTGGTACTGCAAAGTATACTGTAAGAAGTTACGTTTTCAATTAATAGACATGTTAAATGGTTTCCAGTGATCTTTTGTATGCAGTGTATCTTGCATTCCCTTTTGGTATTCAGAGTATCTTCTGCTTTAATTTTCAGTAGAAGTGATCTTATTCACACAGAGAAAGATTTGATCTGCTGAATTCATATGCTTTGATTTGCAGCTTGGTAGTATCAACTGAGCTTTATAGAAAGCTCTGTTCAGTTTCTACAGTAAATAATCTGCATGAAATTTTTATTTAATACTTATGGAGAAAAGTTGGGAAAATAAATATTTTACATTCAGTTTTAAACTGTATGTGCAGAAAAGCTGATTTCATAGTGAACAAAAAAATGTACTATTTTATTCCTGTTTCAGTATTTAAAAAATTTTATGCAGCTTTGTACTGTTTGTGATGAGTGTACGTCATTTCAAAACAAAGTCTGTTTCTTTAATTGTTTCTTGAAGTACCAAGAATATTCATTAATCACAAGCAAGAAAAAAATAAAAATTATTCTCCTCACTGTTGCATTGTGCATGTCTTTTTGTGAACTTAATTAAAATACTCAATCTCAAATTTATGTTTTATTTTTTCATACCTTCAGAACCAACCTACATCACAATAGGACCACCCACCTGTGAGGTTTTGGTGAACTGCACTTTGACTGAAAAAGACTGTATCTATAGCTTCAAACTGGACCAAAATGGTTGCCGAATTTGTCAGTGCAAAACTAGTGAGTATGCAAAAATATATGTGAAAATGCTAGTATGCTTGTGTTTTGCATTCATATTGTTGATTATATGTTGTGTTAGCATGCATGTACTTTATAGTTGTTCATCTTTAAACAATAGGTTCCTGATTTCTGATATTGCGTCTTTGCTTGCTTAAAATGTATTTAGAGTAAAACATGAATTGTCTGACTTTAGGCAAAAATTAACAGCTAGGTAGAAAAGGTAATAATTTGAGACTTAATATTCATTCAGACTTTGAGAAGTCTGATAAGACTTACACATTTCATTTTCCTCTGTGTATGTGAAGAGTGTAAGAACATTTGGATTTGTGAACTGCAAAAACTGTTGCTAAACAGCCTATTTTCCACTTACCTTTTTTTCCTTAAAACTTAGAATTTGAGGATAAATATTTGAAATTTATATGCCTGGAGAGCATATATCCACATATAATTTTATTTCTATAATGCATTCTTATTTTTTTAAAAAAATATATTATATAATACTTTAGTTAGGATTTATGCAGGCTTTAACATCCATTTCTTCCCCAAGGAAAATCATTGTGCCTTGTGAGAACTTTGTGTGTATCAGTAAAGCAGCAAAAATGTATTTTCTGTATCTATTTCCTTAAGAGTGACAATTTTACTGATGAAATCCAAAGCAGGGTCAGGTTGGTTGCTGGGGTTTTCCAGCAAATGACACCTGTGGAGTATTAGTCTCAGATGCACGATGCATCACTCTGGCTGCCAACCCAGCATAAGAGTGGGTTTAAAGTGTAATTTTATTGTAGTTCTGCAGCTTCCTTGTAGCCTTTGTAGCTTTCACAACTAAAGTATTACTCCATTCCTCTTTTGATTTCAGTCTGCCTGTTCTCAGACACTTTCTAAGCCAATATGACTACTTTAGGGGTCACCCTAAATGGTTGAAATAAAACTCTTAACTGCTACAAACTAAAGAGTTTTAGGATTGGATTGGTGTTTGCTTAAGGAGCAAGAAAAGGGTTTGTCCTGGCTTTCTAAACTTTTTTCCTGGGAAAATGTGCATTTTTTCTTTCCATAAGGTAAAGGACAGCACATCTTAATAACAAGTAAATACATGGCGAGCAGTAATGTCATTATGGTAATAGTAACATGGAAATAATACCTTTGATTATAAGTAGTATTCGTGGCAAGGGTGACTTCCCATAGATTGTATCCAAGCTATCACATAAATGCCTTACTTAGTTCTTCTTAAGGACAAAATTAGAAATGTTAAGTTCTGCTTTTAACACTGTAATTTGATTTTCCTTCTTTTTTTATTGTTGTTAAATTGATTGGAGAGTTTGACACAAACAAGAAGATGGACAACTTCATCTATGCCTGTGCATGCAGTTCTTTCCCTCCAGTTTGGTGCACAGGAGACCCATCACTCCAAAGGATGGTTTCTTTTGTCCTAGATTACCAGACTGCACACATACACATACCACATCCCAGGAAGTCTCTGTTCTTGCTTGGAGTATTTCTGATTAAATAGTGCTTAAGAACCTATTCAAGGGAATTTTTCTCTTCCCAGATTTGCTTCAAATTATTTTCATTTTGCAGTAGCAAACTGTCTGGAGCAAACTTAATAGTATCATTTGACTATCATCTTTTTTCAGTTAAATAACTTGAATTGTAGATATCTTAAAAATCTCTTTAGTCATTCAGAGAGGAGAGCCTTTATTTTCTCAAGAAGTTAATAAAAATAACAGCTTGGAAATCTTCACCACTTGGTGGTTATCAGTCAAAATGACAGAAATAGAATTTTTCTGTCAAGTAATATCTCTAGCTTGCAAGGCTCTGGACAAATGAGTGTGATTACTGAAAAGAAAGAGTTTTATGTCAAATATGCTGAAAATGTACTGCACTAGTTCTCTGCGTTTTGAGATCCTATGTATTTTCATGTTCAAACCAGCTTAGTTGCATCTTGGCTCTCTAAAGAATGTGAGGATGTGTATTGTCTTTGTCTAAGGTAGAGTCGTGTGGATTTTGGGGAACATCACTATCTTTATACTGCACCCACTTGTTTCTTGTTGGTGTAAACTGCTTGACAGAGTCAGATTTAAAGTGCCTGAGTAAAGGAGGCCCACGTGCCCCCCATTACCATTTGAAATCATCATATCCTAATTCTACAAATCTCTTTCCAATAAAGTTTCCTTTTTTGCTAATTTCTCTTTAGATATCTCTGCTGACAATTCATCATACTTCAATCTATTTCAGATAAAATAAAAGCAAAATGATGAAGTGGAAGAACATAGAGTAAAGCCATAAATTGTTTCTTATTATGACCTTCATTTACATTCCTGTAGCCAGAAATCAGTACAACAGGTTTATTTTTTCATTTGAAGTAATTACCTAAGTAACATATAATGTAATTTGTTTGGTGCTTTATTGCAATTTATTTTCAAGTTTATCCAACTTGACTCAAGCCAACTACAGAACGAGAAGAAAGAATCAAATCATAACATTTCTAGAATATATTTCTAGATTTTGATAGTTGTTTACTTTATCCTTCTTCCTGTTGTGGCAGCGAACACAAAAATGTGCTGTAATAATGCACAGTATATATTAAAAAAAAAAAAAACCCCAAACAAAACCAAACCAAAACCAGAGGCAGACCATGGTTGTAAGAGAAGGGAGGAAAAAACTACCACTGAGCAAAGAGTGAGTGAGTAGAGATGGAACCACAAATGATGAGGAAGAAAAAAGGATGATCATACTGACCGGGAATAAATAAGAGCCAAACCAGCCCTACATGGGGATAAAAAGAAAAAAGTATAATCTACAATATAGGAAGAACCACTACAAACACCAAGAGTAAAACTAGAATGGTAGGAAAAACATGAAATACATTACAAAAAAAAAAGTAAGATGGTAGAAGATGATACAAGAACAAGGAACAAATAGAAAAAAAGACAAATAAGCAAAAAATTTGTTACTTTGTAGAGTACAGCAGTTGGTATTCTGTTTGGAGTGTCTCGGCCTTTGCTTTCATAGAGAGAACTGAAGTGAATTAAAGTCTTTAGGAGGAGGAGTAATTCAGGGAAGCAAACAAGACCAGTGATTGGCTATTTGTGAGGCAGGATTTCTGTTGCTCCAAAGACAACTAACAGGCATATTGAATAATGCCTGCTGATTGCAGTAACATGGGATTTAAAACCTGATACTTGCTGCTGGGCACTAAATCACTCTTCAGTGAGAGTCTGCAATGAGGGCCAGTATTTTTATCTGGCCTTGTCTATTCCCTGTGTTATAGTCATGAAGAAGAAAAAGCCTTTAAAATCTCTCCTGCAACTTAGACTATAGCATTTGCCCCCAAATGAATTGAACGTGAAGAACTGTTCAGAGTGTAACTGTGGGCATGTATGGCTTTAGTATTTTTTAACCTTTCAAATCTTACTAAAATGTAATTAAATTAGAGCACTCTGTCAATTTTGTAAGTTGTTCGCTTCATTTAGAAGGCTTACCTTTGCAGTTACAAGTTGACTGCTTATGGAGAGACAGAGTTGTAGAAGGCTGAGATGAGTTGTTTTCCCTGCACATCATAGTGCACCATCATCCACTTTGTGTGGTGATCTCTTTTTTTCTGTCAAAGCAAATAATGAAATCACTATTAAAAATTAGAAATCTTGACATTATATGTTTTTGCACATTTCTCTAGACATAAAACCACTCCTATCCCCCAAACACATTTTATATAGATACAGAAATATTTTTGGAAGAGTGTTGATACCTTTTCCTTAAATGAGAAGAAAATGTATCCTACCATGGAGTTAAAAAGGAGGTACTATCATTCACTCTTTACTAGCAGACATCTGCAGCATGGACTTCAATATTCTGGTGAGTCACACCATCTCTCTTTATAGCAGAGAGGAATTCTAATGTGGGGTTGGGAGTGTGGAACTTGGTTTAGTTGTGGAGACGTTCAAAGGCAGGATTGGAAGGTTTGAGAAAAGTTAGGTAGGTGCATCTATGGGCTGTCTATAAATAGCAGCACTTGAGGCTCTGAAAGGGTATATAGATTGATGATGGGAAAAAGCCGAAAAAGAAAAACTTTGCAGGGACTCCAGTGGGAGAACACATCTCAACTCCTCTTTTCTGTGTGTTAATCCTTCCATAGTTAAAGTTTGGGATTGGTTTTCTAACCTTTCAATCTTCCTAGCAAAATTTGAATATTTCATTCCTTTATTCTTGTAAATAATCCATACAGGGATGTGTTCTGAACATTTCAAAACTCCCTCAGACTAAATTTTATCTATTTAAATAAAAATATTTTATGTTTATTTTGATATAAAATTAAGGTGGGACAAAAAATCACAAGCACTAATCACACAAAGTGTATGCTTCAGACAATGCAAAATTCCTGGAAATAGTAAAGTAAAATATAAATTAGGTAACAATTTTCTATTTTAGTAACAATTATTTCTCATTATTACCTTAATTTAGCAACAAATTCCATGGGAAAAAAAAAAATCTAAAAACAAAGATAGTCCAGGTAGTCTTTGTGCAAGAAGGCTGTGTCTTGGATTTTTTAATATTTTGTAGACCTGGCAGAAAAAAGATGTTTTATTGTCCTCCTGCAGTGATGTGAAAAGGAATAGCTGTTATATATTAGACCTCAGTTAGTGAAATAGAGCCATCAAAAATTGAGGGTGAAGCATGTTTCTTAAAAAGTTAAGGCTTAGATCAGAAAAAAGTACAATTTCTAAGTAGAATAAAAATATTAACTCTAAGTACACATGTGGAAGATAATGGAAGTGCTCCCTGAAGAGAATGGAATTATTAACTAGTCATCCTAAATAAAAATTATGTCTTCTCACTGGAATAAAAGTCTTTATCGGGAATCTCTGAAGATTACAACAATGTATTTGTTTTAGTAATGCTTACACGATATCTAATGCGATAGAAGCAGATAAGAACTTCGCTTGACTTGTGGAAAAAAAGAAAAAAAAAAAACACAAAATAATGTACTGCTAGAAAGTTTGTGGAAGCTTGATCATTTTCCAGTAATTCCACCTTTGAGATATCACTGCTGCAAGTCCATTTTCATGAAGTCATGTGTTGTATGTTAATCCTAGAGTTGTTTAGAGCAAGTATCTGTGCAGGTAATTTGCCTCAATGGACTCATGAGGTTATTTTTTTAAACAGGGTTTTTTGACATCACAGTGCCCAGTCCCTTCATTTTTATCCAACTATTGTGAATTGTGAGTTAATTCTAACAAAAGGAGGGAGGGTTAGTGTGGATCTGTGGAGGCAATATATTCAGAGAATTCCAGTTACTAATAAGTAACCTAGTTTTCTCCTTCATAAATTTGCCTCCCCAGATCCCCACCCCTGAAGATTAACCAGCAGTAGCAATCCACACCAAGAGGACGGCTGAGGAGTGCTTAATTATAAAGGTACTGTGAAACAGTTCTCCTGATATGATCTAGCCTCAGCGTCAAGAAAATAATGATGGTAAAGGTATGTAGCTAGCTTTGCATAGCCATGCTACAAATTTAAAACAATGGACACCAGCCTCAGCCAAGCTGAAATACTGACACAGTTCTTGTCAAGTATCTATTAATATTCTCTGGCAGTTATTTTTTTTATCTGTAAATTAGAGGATTGAAAACTAAAAGTATTTCAACAGGCTATGCATCTCTAGAATGCATTTTCAAAAGTTTTTAGACTAAGATGACTTTCAGTGTTTACAGTACAATTATCAATGTGTCCATGTGTAAAATGATAAATTCATGCATTTTCAAAAGTTTTTAGACTAAGATGATAAAAATGTGTAAAATGATAAATTTGAGGAAAAAAAAATTCCCAGCTTAAGAGGTTTTTTTTGTATGCCATATATATGCTAGAAGACGGAAATTGAGAAGTCTTCTTTTAAATAAGAGTTAGCTGGAATTACAGTCAAGCTATTAGGAGTTCAAACAGAAGACCTTTTTTAAACCTGAACAGGAAATTAATGGAATTGAATTTTGTTTAGTTTTCAGTTTGATTTTTGAGCAATATTTTATAACACTCCAAATATTCTTAGATTCATGCAAGGTGGGGATGTGAGCACTCTGAAATCAGGAATAACTCATGCATCTGATAGGTTGAATTTAGGCCAAAGAATTTTGATTCTTTCTGACATACGTTGTCTCTGAGATACCCTATCTGAGAAGGAGAAATTACATTATAGCTGGAATATCTGACTGCTGAGTGAATCCTCACAAAGGCAGATTACTAACATTACATATCCTGGGACAGAATTTTGTCGTTGTCTCATTTGCAGGATGGGCCCTGGACTATAGTAAGTCACGTCATGTCAACTGCTCTTACATGCTGACTTTTGTATGTTCTTTCCTTTAGCAGCCAGTGACTCAGTCTTACAGTGTTCTGACAACCTTTTAAAGCAAGTTGTTGAGATACTTAGTGGAAGAGAGTTTTAAAACACCATATAGTTTGTGTGCAGTATGCTGTATAGAGCCTCACCATATCTTTGTAATCATCTGTTCTTTAAGACAAGACTTTCTTCTTCAGAAAGTATTGACCTATATCCCAAACAGATTCCCCTTAAACAGTTTCATGCTCTTCTGAAACTGTAATATTTGTTTTTTTATAGTCTGTGTGCATGATACTGCGTGGGTGAAGAAAGGGGGAGAAATAAACATCTATATTTAAAAGGAGTTTATGGGCAATGGTGACCAGGCTTAAAAACCTTGGTGCTAATATTTGTTTCACAGATGTTTCACAAATGTCACAAATTCACAAATGTTTTTTCAAAGACTAATTAGTTTTCAGCTCTTCTTTCCATTTCTGCTTGTTTTTTGGGTTTTTTTTTCCAGCAGCATCTTACCAAATTGATCCAAATGAATCCAAGAATTTGAAATTCCTATATCCAAGACAGTTTCTATGTGTTAAATTGTTGAAAACTACAGAATGAAGTATTTGCTTGAACTACAGTGTTTCGAGAGATCAAAGTCTATAAGCAGCAGCCTTTGCCAGTGTAGTGAGGTTTAGTGAAGACTGTGACTAGAAACTTGGACCTGCTGGTAACTGACTTTGCTGCTGCTTTTGCAGTCATGGTAGCACATGGAAAACTGCATGGTCTTGTTGTGGAGGCTAGATTCACTGCTATAAGTATTCAGTGCATATTTGTCCTCAACTGAGTACTCATTCCTAGCAGGAGGCTATTTTAGTAATGTCATTGGCTAAGAGCAAACAACCTTGCCATGATTATTGTCCTAGCCTTCTGCTGTACTTAATTCAGTTGAAATTCTTCCAGAATTTTATGTGGTATTTCAGCTAATGTCTTTGTGGTAAAAATACAGTTACATTAGCCTGAGATATTCAGGAACACGTTAATCTTTTTCTAAAGTCATACCATGTCAGTATCACTCTGAGGTCAACCAATGTCCTGAGCCAGTACTCTCGCTTGTAGTGCCAATTCTTACTTATTTCCTATGGGCTGCACAACCTTACACATTTTCAGTATTACATTTTACCCCACTATTCTTATTTTATCCCCCTCAGCCCTCCTCTTACCTTGTGTAGATTGTTTTCTGTGTTGACATTACCTCATAAACATATCATGTTTCATAAGAAAAATTAATGAACATATTTCTACTACTCACATAGAAGAATTGTACTCTCCAGCCAGATATTTCCCTAAGCAGCACAATGAGAGATGTCTTCCCTTTAACTGTTTTCCTATTCATCATTTTGTTTCTGGTTTAGTCTTCTACCTCCTATCTAACTATCAGTTTAGTTCCATAGATGGTGTCATTATAACTAATCAGTCAGAGAAATAAAGTTGGCTTATACTATGCGATCAGAAGGTTGTTCCCATTCTGTTAAGAGTTGCAGTGATGTGCAAGTGCATAATGCAGTTCTCTCAAGCTCTGAAAGGTACTTTTCCTTCTGCATTAGCTCTTAAAAAGTTTCCTATCCTCTCCTTTCAGACTGTCTGATTACCCCGATACAATTTTGAAGCTGTTATTAGCCCAGTTAGGACTGGATATCTTGTCTGCAAATATATTCCATGATTTTGTATTCAGTTTCCTGATGAAATTTATCTAAGCAGAGGTGGAAAAAGCCCCCAAACAAGTAACCTCCTAACATTTTGCCGTAATAAATTTTCTCAGTTCATTGCAGTTGACTTTCATGAACTAGTTCTCTTTATTCTTTAGTATTTGCCACTTGAAATGCAAAACCTTATCAGAAAATCTGTTTTTACTTATCCTTTCATAATGAACCTGTGATTATTTTATTAGTTATTAATTTAAAACTATAGCTAAGGCTATAGAAATATTTTCAGGATGACAATTGCATACACTGAATTTTATTAATATTTTAATCCTTAGACTTGCAATCTTTTTATCTTTTTCTTTCTTTCTTTGGGAGCTACACTCCATTTTCTGAAAAAAAATACCCAGTTTGAAATGCTGGACTAAGGTTTCAACAGTTGTACTTCAGTTTGAAGCTGCCTGAAATTGTCATGTGTTTTGGTAGGAGAATTTTAGATGGTTAGACGTGAAGACAGAAAAAAGACCAGAATTCACTTTCTGAATTTCATGACACAAAATTTCTTCATAGAGAATTTTTTCAAAAGCTATTTAAAATCTATTTCTACAGGTTAGATAGTCATACAATCAGAAGTTTAAGTAGGATAACATGTTAGTTTTAGTAACAACCGTCTTCTCAGAAGGCATCATTTTTAGCATCTTGTTAGAGAGGCTGTCAGCAGAGTTCTGTGGAGATTATTCTGATTTCCTTGTGTAGATGGACATAACACTAGTAAGTTCAGATGTGAACAGTGGTCTGTGCTACCTTCAGCAAAAATTCCCTGTATGTTTGACATAACCAGAATTTTGATGAGATTTTGTACACTCTTCAGAGTCTGTTCCTGAGAGGTAGTGATGATTAGTCAGCCATCCATCCCAAGGCTCTGAAGAGCTTTTTTTCCTTTGCCACTTACAAAATGAAAAATCTTTTGAGGATAAATCACTATGTAAAGGATCACACAAGGAAGATACTGCCTTGAAACTGGTACTTCAAGTTAGTATGTTAGCTGACTATTTGAGTTTTAAGTATATTTAACATCATAAACTAATTGGGATGACACACTGTCTTCCTGCTTTTATAGCACTGTCCGAGTCTGATCCTTTTAATAAAGTATATTAACTTTAAACATAACAAACTTGTTTTGCATCTCCAAAAAGCAGTTTCACTAACCAAATCAAACCAGAAGAGAAGGCTGAAAACAAAAACATATTTGGCTGTGGCATTCTGACAAATCATCATTTTGCCATCTTCTGTAACTTCATACTCAAACGTGGATGTTGCACTCTGATAGCTCTCCTTAACACGTAATCTGAAGACAAATAAGATAAAGAAATATGCCCACTAAAAAAAGTTATTGTTTCTAATGTTTTAGATTTTTTTAAAAATGTATTTACAGCTTTTCCTTTCATTTTTTTAAGATGCCTGTTCATTTCCCTGATGCTTTTGTATTTGCACCTTCTTGTTCCTTGACCTGTCTCCTATGAGCCTGATGTTTATGGACATCCACCTAAACACTTAATCTCCATGACAGAGTATGCTTCAGCAAATGAATGGTTCTGATCAATCCAACCTGTGCAATTCCAGGATTATTCACTGATCAGTTCTGAGCATCTGCAGGAGATACCATAACTTACACCATATCAAAGGTCGTAACTGAACTTAATTCTTTTTGGAGATTTTCCAGTGTAGATGTACTTTTTCGTACATTCTTTAAAAAGTTCAAGTCTAACTTTAGAAATTATGACTACCTTATAAAGTCATGCATAATGAAAAGTTTAGTTAATTTTATTATCGCTATATGCTGCCAGGGAATAATTGTGTGCAAACATCCTAGTGTAAAAGATTGTAAATTAAAGACAAATTCTCATTATTTTAACTTGCTTCAAGGAAAGTCGTCATCTTTGTTATCCGTACATCACTCTTTACCAGACAAGAGTATAGAGTTTTCTCTGTGTTATAATATTTTAAAATAAGCATTAGTGACTATGTATTTAAAAAATACAGTATTCTTGATAAATCTACCTGAACTCTATCCTTCAAAAACTTGTAAGTCTTCATGAAGATCTTTGTATATGTGTTTCTCTCCGAGTAAAGCAAGAACCTGAGATAAAGGTTACCGTTTGCTGTGTAAAGTTTAGATCTGGCTGAGAATAAATGCTTAAATCTTGTCATTGGATGCTCTGCTGACAAAGACAACCTGTAGAGGTTGTGAAAGGGTCTGGCATTTCTTTTTATGTATTATTACAAAAAACTTGGACCCTTTTTGCTTCAGACAGAAAATTTGCATAAAAGTGGAGAGGTGGGAGCCATGAACCTGATGATCTTCATCCCACTTAAACTGACAACTGTTGTTTGGGATAATAAGGCTCTTATGTTTCATTGTACTTCTATACCCAAATTCCACTGCAGAAGTAGGCAGTGAATTTGCCAGTTTTCTCTGAGGCTTCAGTCTCACTCTGAGGTACTAAGAAACACAGCAAATGAGCATTAACTGGTGGGATAGAAAAGGAAACACTTGGCTTCACCATATCTGATTAAGTCTGTGTTTTGAAGTCTTAAATGCAACATTACAAAAACAGAAGAGAAAGCATTTACATAAAGCAAAGATTCCTTCAGTGTATTACCATGTTAGAGATGTGAAGATTATCTTTAAATTTCAGACCCACATAAGTAGTAGAAGAACAGAGTAAGTCAATGTGCTGATCTCCTCTTTGGAAAGGCCCTGTCCCTAAATGTTCATATCCCTAAAGGAAAGTGGTCTTCAGAGCTTGAATGAGGAGCAGCACTCTTCAGCTGCCTTCTGTATAACCAGCACTTCATAGTGGTGTGGATGTTTCAACTGGAGATCAGCCATCCTTTAAATATCACTATGAAAGTCAGCCCTTTGGATATCACCCATCATGTTCTGTTGAAGAATCTCAGTTTTATTTCCCTCTTTATTTTGATCTCGCTTTGGCTATTGTAATAATGGTCATTTTTTCCCCTGTTTTGCATCCCTAATGTGACAAAAATTATCATCTTCTGTTTCCTCTCACCCCTGCAAACAATAAATGAACTTTGTATCCCAGAGTATGTTAAAAGTGATCTTTCTAGCACTTCTTCTTTCAAGAAGAACAAAAAGAAACTGATCATTCTCAAAACAGTACATTCCAATGAGAGTCAATGTAATAACCATTATTTATCTCTGTACTGGAGAAATGTTGCTACCAGTGGTCCAGCATCTCCCTTACACCACAAGAGGCTGATAAAACACGTTAGTGGATTTCAAGAGAGGTCTTTTATTCTAGCATCTCTAAACTTAGGTCACATCTTAGGGTATTACAGTTATATTTTTAGAAAACAGGCCTTAAGCACCAAACAGGTGACAACAAACAGCATAAAGAATAAAAGTTGTTAATATATCTCAGCCTTTCCATTCTATTTGAAATGGGTAGAGGAGATATATAGGTGCTCTATATTGAACAGAAAGCTATTAAATCTATATAATCTGTTGAAAGTACATGTTCTTTTAAATGTTTTATTAAAGGCCAACAGAGTCATGGATGTTGGGCTCCTTTGGCTGTGCATCTATTGATAAAACTGTGTTAGTTTAGGGTACCAGGCAGTACTCCCCAGTTCTTGACTGGAACTGAAGACATCCTGTAGTGTCTGCTCATAAGGTTTGAGTAATTAATGGAGAATTCTGTTGAATATTTTAAAATTAGGACAGTCCGAAGGTAAGGCTTACCAGTATTTAAAAGGTTATGAAGTAAAAGGGAACAGAAGTTTTAGTCTGTTGTGCATGCGTTTGTCTGGTATAACCAGTTTTCACATTGTGATAACCTGCTTGTGTCCTTTGCAGGGGAGGAGCTGTGTACCGGCCTCATTTCGGGCTGTTCCTTGGATTGTTCCTTCGGCTTCCAGACTGACATCCACAACTGTGAGATCTGTCAGTGCCGACCGCGGCCTAAGAAGTGCAAACCCATTGTATGTGACAAATACTGTCCCTTTGGATACTTGTACGTATTCTCATTTTGAAAGAATATTAAATACAATCCCTTTATATGTTGAAAATATGCAAAATCCAGGCATATGTACTTGTGTTTACTTTGTGGCAAAGCAGGGGAAAATGTAGGAAAACAGAAACGTCATTACTTGATGTGAGATTAAAGTGTTCTTCAAAATGGATTTTGATCAACAGATTAAGAAACAGCAACTAAAAAACCAGCAGCAGATTATAAAAGCAAAGCAGTGCTTAAGTTTTTTTGAAGAACATTTTAAAAACAGGATGAAAAAGCTACTTACAAGTAATATCTCTTGCATGTAGCTTTTTGAAATTCTGTTTGCATGTTCTGCTGAGATACCCTTTCATGTTATAGCACATTTATTTTGTTCAAATGATTTTCTAATATTTCAAGGGGTTTTTAAATGATGATATGACAGCAGACAGTTTTAGTAAGACACATCTGGCAGTTACTTTACAGGATTCATGAGGAACAGTACCGTCCCTTATCTAAGTTTTTGTAAATGTGTTCAAAACCTGTATTGTTGCTGAAGTTCTTTCTCCATAACAGCAAATATTTGCAGTATTTATTCATTTGTGAAACAGGTGATGAAAACTGGGCAGATCTTTTGTCACATAGAAATTTCCTAGTAATCAGTCTGGTGGCTTCTATATACATTTTACCAATACATTTTGGTTTTGATGGGTCCATTCCATGTTACTGCCTGCTTTTCATAACAGTTTAATTTCTATCTCACGATATCTGATCTTCACATAATATTTGTATGTAATTTGTTTTCTTAGGATTTGTAATGAAGTGTGCTAAAGTTGCAACTCTTAGTGTTTGATACTAGTACTCCTTTACTTTCTGGTTCATTTCAGAGTTCTGTTTCGCACTTGTTGATAAATGCTGCAGATTTTTGTAACAGTAATCTATAGTGTCATGTGTCCTTCTCTTAGTATGCTGTTTTAGTAAATTTTGGAGGAATCAAAATATGATAGAAATATGGTAGAAACCATATTGGTTCTACCAAAATATGGTAGAACCTGAATGACCAGAGAGGTTCCAGAGATTTTATAAAAATATAAATCAAGCTGAAACATAGTGACATTCTCACAGATTTAATCAGCTCTGCTAATAGATGGTGCCAGTGAACAATTTATATTATCTCCAGTTTTGCTGCCAAAGTGAAAAAAAAAAAAAAAAAATAAAATACCAGCCTTGCACCTTCCTCTAATCTTCATGCTATTCTTAGCCACAGAGTGGTGTTCCACTTAAGTGAATGTGCTGGTTGACCTCCCTCTTTTTGCCCATACAGCTCCTGCATTGTGCATGGTGCTAAACATGGTGGTATTACATCAAACAAAAAGCAGATCCATATCCCATGGAACAGTAACAGCACAAATATGCAATACACAGCCACTAAAAAAAAAAAGAATGCTTGAAGAATATGTTTGCCTTGAAAACACTGAGTCACTTCCGCCCCCCTCCACGTTAGAAAGGATGCTTGACTTGGATCCTTGAGGCATCGCTAATGTAATTTTAAAATACCTACATTCTAGCAGTTCAGCAAAACAAACTGAAGTAATACCATTTAATATAATCCTGTATCTGTTACTTGAGATACAGAATTTGGCTTGCCTCTGGTTAAATATTATAAGTTTTTGCAGGAAGCAGCACTCATGAGGGTGATACGATTGAAATAGGACGAAATGAAGGAAAGACTACAAAGATTAAATCAAACTTCATTTGTTCAGTAGATGAGAGAGGAAAAGTAAGAATTCAAAATTAAAAGGCTTAATAAAATTATCTTCAGACATGTTGACTTCAGGAGTGGCTGAGAGTTATTTTTAGTTTTGCAAGTGAGAGAAGGTAGACCAGGAGGGAAGTTACAGAAAAGGGATGTCAGTTTTGTCGTTCCCAGAACTTTTGCCCAGTGGCTTCAGAGGACAGCTGAAGATGGGTAGCAGAACAAAAGAAATGTGAAAGATTGAGCAGAAATGATGACTGGTTAGATGTCTCAGTTTTTAGATAGGATAAAATGCTTACATTAAGGATCAAAGGAGTAACATCAATTAAAACAAGTAAAAAGCATGCAGAATTCTTTAGAAAGCATCTGTTGAGAGTGGAGTTTGAGCCATGCCATTGAGCAGGCACAAAATCCAAGATAAAGTCTCTTAAAGCTGGGAGCCAAAGAGGCAAATGGTGTTGGGGTGTCTGAAACTGTGAGAACTCCACGCTGGAATCAGGAGGAAGGGTGGCTGGGATGAGCCAATAGCAATAAGGGAATACAACTTACTACTGTATTCAAGCATTTACTGGAAATTGCCATATAGTCCTCGTATGGTGTAACCATTTCTCAAGGGGCGCTGAAATAGACAGAATCTAAGAAGACTTTTTTCATCCACATGCTCAAGGAGTGTATGCATTAATGTGTTAACATAAAAGCAAAGACAGTTGGTATGAGCTACAAAATTCTTTGCTGTTTACTTAGCGTGATTGAATATTGTTCAGCTTGGAACAGGAAAAGCTTTTTTAAAATTTTTATATTACAAGTGCATAAATTAATTATTAATTTTCAAGGCCATTTGCTTTAACCTATTGAAAAGTTATGAGGAAACCATTAAATAAGGTGTATTTAATGTCTCTTGTCATTGCCTTTTTGGATTTATACAGAAATAGCTTGAAAATATTAATGAACCAAGGTCTAGGTGTTTATTTACGTTCCAGCTAACTCTATTCTTTGACTTTTCTGCAGCAGCTAAAGCAGTCAAGTTTGTTTCTTCTTTTGGTTTCTTTCAGTTTACTAGTACTGGTTTTCTTCACTGGCAGTCCCAATGTAGATGTCACACTGAAGTGTTAAAAATGTTTTGCTATTGCTGATAAGGATTGTTCTGACCTATACTTACCAAAATAATTTACTGTTAATGTGTGTTGCTTGTGTAAATGTGTTTACTGTTACATTCTTTTAGTTTATTGTACAATAACTTTTCCTAGCAATGTGTATTTAGGAAGAAATACTCTGTTTCACATAATGAGCAAGTTTGTCTTGCTTGCTTTTATTAAACTGTAATTTTTGTTGAGAGGAAAGTAGACAGTATTTTTTCAACTTTAAATGCCACATTGTAGAGACTTTAACCTGTGGTGAACTGATTCTGAATCCTCAGGAAAAAGCAAATATTCTGTTAACATAAGTTAAGATAGTAAATTTCCATTCGTGAGCCTGTGCTCCCAGTGTGTGAGATTGGCAGTAATGTTCTTGATTTAAGTCTACCTCATTAGTGACCAGACCATGTATAACTGCTAAGAAGAATAGCATTTTCTTTGGTCCTGTTTTCTTCCTTGGCTTTCAGTAAAGATGCACCCCTTACTTCTACTTACATATATTTTTAATCTGCAACTTCTGATTTTCACTTTCTTTTCTTAAGCAAAACTTTCTCTTTACTGTAGTCTTCTATGCATCTTTTTAGTATTGTTAGTTTTGCAGTGAAGTTGGCTGTTCCATGTGAACTGAATTAAATAATTAATTAACTTTGATTAATTCAGAAACTTGTGACTTGGTTCGAGAGGCCTGTCTTTCATGGTCTCTCATGAACTGTGACTTAACTGGTTTTCTAAAGAAAGTTTCAAACAAAGATGAGGAAGATCATGTATAATTGGAAGATGACCCTTAGATTGCAGTGAATTTGACCTGTGATGTTAAGGGTTTTATTCTGACACACCAGTATAAATCATCAAGAATACCTTTTTGAACAACAACAACAAAAAAATCTAAAATAATTCTATTGACATTCTCTTGTTGCACTTTAGGTGCCTGCATTATTTTGAAAGGTCTTAAAGGAGAAATCTCTAAAAATGAGAAAGATAAGAACCCAAGAATGGAACCTAATATACTTTGCACCTTAATAAACTAATTTTCTGTTTGAGTGCAATCCTCTTGACTTATAGAATCCCTTAGTTTGTGTGATCTGCAAGTATCATCCTGCTGATACCTGTGCCTAAGCACTTAAGGTGATTATTGTTAAAGAATTTGTGGTATGTGTCAATAGTAATCTAGCTGATTATATGGGGAAATCTAAAGGTGTCCATGCCATCTTCTTCAATGTGAACATACCTGAAGCTTGCATTAATGCTATCTGTCTTCCCAGAAACAGTTCAGTTTTCTGAATGAAAATCAAAGAGAAGAGAAAAAAGATAGATAGGCCTAGTTTTATATAAAGAAATTGATCAAGTAATATGCTTCAAAATGGGAACTCAGATTTTCAGTTCTTCAGAAATTGAAAGAATCTGGAATTTACTGAAAAGGAAGAAAAACAGTAAACAGGTTAAAGTTAAAAAGCATAAATATTGAATCTTGCAATTTGCAACTATTCATTTGAAGTCCTAGACATGATAAAATGACACCTTGATCAGACATTGACTCAGAGCATCAGCTCTGGACCATTTAATGACTTACCCGGGCACTGCCTAGCCCAAGGCATGCTGTCTGCCCCATCGTACCATATCCCATTCAGAGGAGTTGTGGGAGGTTGGTGAAAACATCACAAAGGTCAGGACTGCTCCACAGGCTTGCACTGAACCATGCAGCTCATCTTCAAATAGAAAGCATTATAAAAAAGATGATGTTCAGCCTCCCACAGAATTACACTGCTTGTTGTAGAGAGTAGTAATTTTTAGCCTGTGTGTATGACTCATTTAGTATATTGACCTACAGAAGAAAATTACAGATTTATGTGTGTATTTTCTGTACTTGGATAAGATGAAACACACTTCTCTTTCTCTCTTTTTTTTTTTTTAACTGAAGTCTACATGAAACAGTTATATTAGAAAATCTATGTGAACTATGTAGCAAAAGCATTTTAGAAATGACAGCAAATATTAATAGGCATAGTATGGTAGCTGAGAGAAAGATAAAGATACTTATAAAACAAGCTGATTTCAAGCTGATGCTAGTGTTTTAGGAACCCTGTTTTTGCGATGATCTTTCCCGTGCATTTTTGTACACCTAAAAAAACCCTGAACATTTAACTTTTTTAAGCTAATTGGAAAATAATCTTCAATTTAAATTCTCATTTTAAATGTAGAATGTAATTCAGTTATGTACAATGCTTGGCTGGTATTTTTAAACATAAGTGTCTAATATATCATAAGATTATCGTAATTAAAAAAAAAAAAACAACCCACAAACGGTGGAAATAGGCACCTAATCTTGTTACTGTCTTCAAAATATAAAAATAATTGCGCTGAATGAAATTACTAACATTTAAAGTTAGTCCTAAAAACAGACAAGCAAATATTCAGTGTAAGCTTCTCAGAAGCAGCATGTTTATGGAGCTGTGAAGAGATGCTGTCAGGTGATGCCCTTAGGCTCCTGCCTAGCTTCATCTGGAAGCTTTGGAAGCATTTGTGTTCTTGGTTCTCTGTTCTCACTCTGCTTAAAAGTCCTCTGTTTTTTTCTGTTTCAAAATATGTTACTGTGTGTCTGCTATCTTTTATATAGGTTGTAGGCATTCCATGTGCTAGTTTTCAAGTAAGCTTTGTGTCTGCTTATGTAATGTTTTTGGAAATCTCTGTAGTGTTCAATGCAAGAGAGGAAATCTACTGTACTTTACCTATTGTTGGAGGAAAAAACAGTAATTTGTGTGATAAAAACATAGCAATTAGATTCCTCCATACCCTTTCAACTTCTTTACTGTTTTAGAAGTTATTCTTTCTACTTTTTCACTTGAAAAAATAATTGATCATCAATAGTAGTCGCAAGCACATTATGGCTTGAAATTATCCAAATGCAGAGATTTTGCCGGTCACGTGGAGGGAACACACGCCAGGGATGGAGACCTGCACACCCCTTAGACCCACTGAACCGAAGGACGACCGTTAATGATAATTTTCTTTACTTGATCAGTCATTTCTTTAGTGACCTGCTGACGTTTTACAAATTATTTTTGTCACCTAGGAAGAACAAGCATGGCTGTGACATCTGTCGGTGTAAGAAATGCCCAGAACTGCCTTGTGGTAAAATCTGTCCGATGGGCTTCCAGCAGAACAATCACGGCTGTGTTATCTGCAAGTGCAGAGGTATGTGTGAGTGCATTACCACATCTAATTACAACTTGTACCCAAGGTAGTTGGAAGCTAGAAAAAAAGAAAAGGAATACTGCACAGAATATGTAAGAATTAAAATGCGGTAACTGGTGGGGAGTTGGATCAACTTTGCTCAGAAGAGTGTATTGTTTTGCAGGTGTTCATTGTGTTCATCTGGGCTTCAACAGAAAGCCTCGGTTCCACTTTCATATCCCATTACAAAGTCAAAAAAATCAGTTTGTTACCATTAATAAAAACTAGATCAAGTTCTTAGTAACTACTAGAAATAAGGTAGTTAAGGATCTGGGTTTTTTTCAGTAGCAGTGTTCATCTTGGCTTCTTCACCATCGTCTTTTCTTTACAAACTCAAGTTTTGGATTTGATAGATGCCCTGTACACCACCTAAAATTAGAGTGCTGTTTCTTGGACACTTCAGGCAGACTTGAGAAACAATTAGTAGAGAGGGCACTTACCCAGGAGAAAGGACTGGGTATTCTTAAGCTAAAGTTTTCACATGTGCCACATCCCAAACTTGTAAACACCAAGTTCAAGCTGGAGATTGAGATATGGTGTTCATTAGTTGTCTGCTTTAGTTTTGTGCTACTTCTAACATGTCTCTTTTTAAAGATATTTTCAGTTTGTGTTTTTTATTAGTCTGGGTATCAGACTTCATTGCTCATCTCCACATGTTGCATTTAATAACTTTTCATTCGTGCTCAGGCTCTCTCTGATCCTGACTGCTCTTTCATGCCTATTTTCTTTTATTCTTACTTGTGTATTTTGATTTCTAGGTATAGGCAAGTAAGTTTGACTATTTTCCCATTGCTTTTTGTAATGAGTCCATTCATAACTTTTTTAGCAGCTATTTCTTCTGTATTTTAAAAAATTATAAAATGTAATAAGACAAGCTATGGGAACAAGGGACTGGAATAGTGTGTATGAGTTCCTGAAGTCTCTCTCCTGTAGCTGAAGGCAAACATGCAATCATATATATCAGAATTGTCCAACATTATCTTTTCTCCACATGACATCATAGACTGCAGACAATTATAACAAAATAAGAAACGATACTGCTGAATCGAGACAATTCTTGTGACTTATCTTGTCATTTGTCTCCATGTTCACAATCAACACACTTCTGATTGTCGTGATGCTGTGGTGAAATACACATAAGGTGGTCTCTTAAGTGTGCCATAATTACATCCCAGACTATAAATAGATGCAACTTTTTGGTTACTAATTATGTGTATGCACACTTTTAAGGGCTTTCCTTAACAAGAATGGATTTTTAAATATGCACAAATATTTAGTGAAAATAACTTGATCCCTCTCTTAAGTAGTATTTATTGCTATTGTGATCACAAAGATACCAAGCCATGAGCGTATCACTTCAACATCACTTCATGAGCAACTTGCCCAAGAATAATTAGAGCAATCACCAGTATGTTCTGGAGGAACTGTGAGTCTGTGTTAAAATTTTGACACAAAATCCCTAAGTAAGAGGAATGGATGGATAAATCCCCTGCGTGTGAATTAGCTCCACTTTCTAAATTGCTTCTGCCAGAAATAGCTTATGCTAGGATTAATAGAAGTAGAACCATAGAAGTACAAGGCTGGGGTAGCCCCCTGGAAAACTGAAAGTCCATTTCTCTGCCCTCGCATCAAATAGAGTGTATCTGGATAATCCTTGGCAGATGCTTGTCTAAGATTTAATTTATTAAGAATCTCCACTCTCAAAAGAAAAACAAACAAACCCCTCTCTAAAATAATGTTTTCCTGTGGTTACCACTATGTGATATCTTAAAATAAAATTTTCTGGTATATCTGTCTCCCTTTCTGCAAACTGAACTGGTTACTTCTTGTCCTAAGCTCAGCAGACATATGAAACAGCTAAGCAGCATTCACTTGAATTCTTGTAATATTTAAGGAGTTGCAACTGGAGCCCCCTAAACATTTTTTTGGAGGAGGTTTCTAAGTAAAATAAACCCAGTTATTTTGATTTCTCATCAGAATTCAAAACAGAATATTGTACTTTAGCAGTAGCAAAAACTTCAAACCAGTAGAGATAGAAACACTGCTTTTAAATTTAAAGTGCTCCTGTAGTTGTATCTTAGATTGAACTTGCCTTCTCTGCAGTGGTATCACATTACTGACTTTGTTTTATTTGTGAGCTACTGTAATCCCAGATCTTTTCAACCATACTTCTTGTCCTGGTTTTTAGCTGGAACAGAGCTGGTTTTCTTTTTCAGTAGCTAGAATAGTGCTGCGTTTTGCTTTTCAGCCTGGGACTTGTTACAAGAGAGACACTGATAACATACCAATGTTTACATTTTTGTCTGGTATGTTATCAGTGTCTCTCTTCAGTGATATTAATTCAGATAGGAATTAATATATAATCTGATACTAAAATATAAAAGTGTAGTAACTGAATGTAAATTTTGTTCATGGTATTCCTGTTCGTGCAATAGGGTGAAGTCTGTTTTAAGAAGTATTTTATCCTTCTGTGGCTTTTCTTTTTGATTCACAAGATGGGTATACTAATGTAATTTCTGTGTATTGGGTTCTTATGCTGATAACGTGCATCAAACTAACTTTGTACCATCTGCTTATGGTTCTTAGACCACTTATAAACATTACTACTTTTCATCCTTTTTGAAACAGAAAATTAAATAAGCAACTTACTACAAATAACCTTATACATATATGTAAGTGTCAGCAGAACGTGGTTGACATACCACTGAAAAGTCAGTTCACTGACAAACTGGTGATCCTAAATTCTCCATCATCATCATCATCATCATGTGCGTGAGGGAGTGTTGGGCTCTAAATTCACTCTCCTGATTAACAAAGAATATATTGAGGCTGGATCCTGCAGCACTTAAATAGCTCTTAAGATACAAATGAGTCTTTATCCTCCCTAGACCAACTGCTTGTGTGTTCTGGCTGAGTGCAAGTAGTGCAGCAGTCCCAGCTACTATGTTCTCATCTCAGCAAAAGCTAGGAATGTAACCAAATAATATATCATAGGTGTTTTATGAAATGCTTCTAGCACGATCCCATTATAACTTGCTTGTAATTTTTTATCATTCACGATATAAGACCATCCTTAGCTCTTGTAAATGCTTTTATATTCTACTTACTATCAGATACTCACATTATAGATAACGTAATACACTGTAATATTTAAATAGTTCATTTTAAATACTTCATGCTTTCTGCTGTTTCTCTTTTTTATATATATTATTTAACCAGTACTTTATGATTAAAAACCACTATAAGTGCAACAGAAAGAAGTGATTATATTTTCCAAGGACATACATTCTATTACCTCCCACCATCCCCTTCAGTATGCCCTTTAATTGTTTTGTGTGTGTTTTTACTATATTTCTAAGTGTAAATGATAGAATTATTATTCACTCGGTTTTATATGTGCTTTAAAAATAAATGCAATCATGAACTTGCTGTGCTTTTTTCCTAAGCAACACATGCTTATTAGAACACTTAATTTTCCTTTGATTTTGTGCAGAGGCAACCGCTTCTCTTCTGCCTCCTATTAAAACAGGCTCTTGCCTGTCCATGGATGGGCGCCGACATGAGAATGAGGAGAGCTGGCACGATGGCTGCAGGGAATGTTACTGTCACAATGGACGGGAAATGTGTGCCTTGATCACCTGCCCGGTTCCTAATTGTGGGAACCCCACCATACATCCAGGACAGTGTTGCCCATCATGTCCAGGTAACATGCTTGCTTCTATATGCTTTGTAATCAGGTTTCATTTTGTATGGGTTCTGTTTCCCAGTACATGAAAATAATCTCATGCATCATTCAGTAACAGGTATATATGAAGGTTTTTGTGCCCAAAAATAACACAATGAGTGGCTTTAAGATCTCAGATGTGAAAAATGGGAACTTAATTTAAAGCATATGCATGTTGTGGGTCCTAACATGTTAATGTTTGATACACTGAAATCTTTAAACTACAAAAATTTTCTAGCCTATGTTAGCTATAATAGCAAATTCATACTCATATACAATTTTGTTACATATAATAGGAAATATTCTAATAAGCCATTACATTTTCTCTTTTTTAATTTGAACTTGAGTTTTATTAAAATTCATCTCCTGATCTATGTTTCACAACCCCTCAAAGGAGTACAAGCTTAAACAGATGTCTTAAGTAACTGAAAATTATGATTCTGTGTTCTGAGGGAAGGCTTCTAGAAGCAGCAGTAGAAGATTATCTTAATGCTTTCAGTGGTAAGGTGAAGTACAATTAATGTTTCATTCCAATACAGTTTTAATAAGTGTTAATATGAAATAAGAGTGTGAGTAGAGTATAAGATCAATGCCCAGTCTTCCTACACTATTTTATGCGCTAAATAGATTAATTTGTAATACAGTAGTGTTGTCTATGACTTTATTGGAAATCATGTTAAAAGTAGGAATGAGGTTCATCATAATACTATAAATAGCAAAATGGTAAGACAGCACCAGAAGGATAAAACCAATTGTGAATTCTTTCAAATTCTTCGTAAAGAAGAGGAAATCCTAGGAGCAAAATAAACATCCAGATCCTCTTTTTGAGAGTGACAGAGAAGAGCATATCCTCCCTAGGATGCAAGATAACCAGTCTCTTTGAATTACTTAGACAAATGGTGATCTCCAATCCACACCTTGTGGTAACTGGAAAAACATAGACTCCAAAAAGATGCGAGACTCCAAAAGGTCTGTCTCCTTTTCAGCCTCTCTGTCTGCACCACTTTCCTTCCCTTAGCATTGAGACTGGCCAGTGTGGTTCCTGCAGTTCCATGGCCAGCTGTGGTGTTGCTTTTGGCACTTGCTTTCATGGAGCCAGTGCTGTTTTCAATACTAAGTAATTTAGCAGTGGTCACTGAGGCCAAGCTCTTAGTGCTTAGTGTCTTAGTAATGACTACCATTAATGACATTTTTAGCTGAGATGGAAACACTAAGGAGGATACTCCCCTCAGTTATTGACACTAGAGGAACCATCCTTTGCTTACTTCCTTCTCTTCCATTATCAAGTATCTGGCTAGATGGGGAATCTAGACATCATAAGATTCTTAAAGGGAGCTTTAGTTTTTTTATCAGCTTGGAGCACATTTTTTTGCCAGAGCAGCATGCAGTGTTGCTCCATATGCATCCCATCAGGTATTGTCATTCTTTCTTCCAGCTCCCTGCATGCACACGCACATCCATAGTCTGTCTTGCATAGTACAGCTCTATCCCCTAGGAAACCTCAGTGTGGACGGGGAAAAAAAAAAAACAAAAAACCAAAAAAAACCACCACAACAACAAAAAGATTCAATTATTAATATAGTTTTCCAGAAGGAATAGCCAAACAACAAACAATGAATACAGAATATCATATTCCTAAAGTCATGCCACTGGACGGGTTTTTTATTTTCCACTCGCACTAGCTGGAATTCAGGGCTGCACAGAACTGTTGGAGTATCTGTAGCAGTCACTCACCTTTTCACAATGTTTTGTGATTATTGTAGGGGATTATATACTTCATATGGAAGGGGACAGGTTAGCATATCAGTCTTGCATTAGATAAACTTTCAAGATTCAAAATTTAAAATGTAGGATGATTGTTCCAGTTCCAGCAATTCTGTTGTTAGATCCCCAAGACTTATTCCTGATTTCATTCCACTATGAGCATACTTGTGCATATTGATTTCCCTAACACATATAGAATGCCTCAGAGCATTCAAAGAAAAATAAGGTTAATTTTGGTCTTTCAGTGGCACCAGTGGCTAGTTACTTTCAGTAGGGAGAATGAGTTTGGGTAAATCCATTCATAAGCCTAATGTTCAGTTTGAGGAAGAAAGACCAGTATGAGATTAGCAGTACCTATCTTCTCACACTATATGTTTCTTGTGGATGAGATCAGTGTTTGATTCTGAGCACCATCAGAATCAAGTTGTTCTCTTGTGTAAAAGAGCAGTTGCTTACCCAGTAGCGTCTGTTCCTTTGAGGTACAGTGTCTGCATAAATTTCTGTCTGACATCTTTCCTGCTTTCAAGGTACTAGTCACCTAACTGCTGTGTTAGCAAAGTCATACTTGGTGTAAACTCTTACAATTTAAGGCAGACACAGCATTTTTTAAAAGTGATTGCATATATAAGTGGATGAATTAATATGGCCAAATTAGTCCCAGTGTGGTTTTATTTTCTCCGCTGAGGTTTTATATTTGTTAGAAAAGTACTTCTGATTTTATTTTGCAATGCATTGATTTCCCACTGATGTTGTTAAATAAATATCATGGCTTTCAATAGATAGGAGTGCAGTTTGGAACTGTGAGACTCTGAGCATGTCACTCAAATGCATCTGGCATAAGGATATTGAAATAATTAGTAATCCTGTTGTACTGAGTTTTGAATTGCACTGTTAACTTACCAACAGGGAAGTGGCAGCTTTCAGGCTGAAAAAAAAGTGGTTACATTCAATTCCGTATTTAGTTAGTTTTCAACAGAGAAAGATAGACCTTGACAGTTACAATGTTCATTATAGAATCATAGAATCATTAAGGTTGGAAAAGACCTCTATCATCAAGTCCAGCCGTCAACCCAACACCATCATGCCCCCTAAACCGTGTCCCTAAGCACCACATCTACTCGTCTATAACCCTGTTTATATGTATTAGGAGGTTTAAGTGGATTGTTGCAATGCTTGTGAAAAGCTCTAGGTTTCCTGTAAGATTTAGAATGCCATTAAATGCTAGTGTTTTGTAGAACCATGCTATCCAAAAAGTGTGTATTTGTTTGGCGAGTTGCTCCTTCAGGAATATAGTAGTTGTACATTTGTAGGAATTCGGTTGCAGTGATATATCAATATCAATGCTCTTAAGGGAGCAGTAAGTAATACCATATGTACCGCAGTACTATCTGGTTATGCTTTTCTGATTACGAACAGTGTATGAGCGGTAGTAAAACAGGCCTGTGACTTTGCAGAGAACTAAATGCAAAGGAGATAACTCAGAAAATGTTCAGAAAATAATTAGTATTGCCCTTGCCACAGTGAGTTAGGATGCGATTGTATAAAATGTAATGTATTGTTCCAGCTGAAATAAAAAAACAAACAGTGACAAGGCAGCAGACCAGCTATCTCACTTCAGGTAAATGCTACGGAATCACATATGTGGTTCATAAATGTAAGCAATAGCAAGAGCATGGCATAAGCAAATCAGTGAAAGATAAAATATATTCCCTGAAGGAAGAAATGCATAAATACTTTGTGAACAGAGTAAGATCAGTCAGAGTCAGATTCCTTGCGTTTTACTGATTATTCTCCAGAAATTAAAACAAATAGAGTGGTGTGTCTTCTACATGGCAATGTCCCAGAGCAAAGGGCACAAACACAGTTCTCCAGACAAGTACAGCAGTGCTACAAATGTGGAGACAGGCACATGCACTTTGTGAGCCTTGGCCTGCCTAAATAACTAGAGGAGCTGCTATCCTTTTTTTTTTTTGTCCTTAACCAATATATTTGATTAAGATGACGTTCACATTAGGCGTCTTTCGTAGTTATAGAATTATTTTGATTGGAAAAGATCCTTAAGGTCATCAACCATTAATCTAACACTCCCAAGTCCACCACTAAACCATGTCCCCAAGTGCCACATCTACACGTCTTTTTAAATACCTCCAGGGACGGTGACTCCACCACTTCCCTGGGCAGCCTGTTCCAGTGCTTGGAGTAGGAGAGAGGGACCTTCAGAAACTGGTTTAGAGATGTAGAGTTGTTACCTGGAAGTCACTTTCTCTTCCCCTCCATTCATAGCACCGGAAACCTGAGGCAGCTCAGTTCTTAACATAGGCACCTAACTTAGTTGTCTAGTGTTAGATGGGTTGGATTCAGGCTGAAGGACAGCATCACTTATAAGCCTGAAGCTTCACATTGTAGCACGTAGCTTGCAAACTTATGGCTTCTGTAGCTGAATAAAACATTCTTTGTGAGGCATCTCGATTCCTATACACAGTGCATGGAAAAAGCTGGTGAACTCACTCCAGGTCTAAAGCAACCAGCATGGTAAGCTGGCAACTCTTATTGCCTCTTATGTGGGAGTGGGATTTGAAGCATTTTAAGTAGGCTATGGGGATGCAGTTCGTGGCATAACCTTTTCTTGATGGTAAGTGCTTAAACACTTTGAAAGTGCAGGGCAAGTTCATTTTTTCTTTTAAAACACCCAGAGATAAAGAGAGTTCCCCTATGTTTTTGATAATGCAGTTGTTGGAGGACATTCATGCTGAACAAAGGAAGCAGTTTCAGTTCCTTTCTTAACTTGAAGGAGGTCAAATCTATTCTCTAAATTGCCTAGGTTAGAGGCTGGGTGAGTCTTTTAGCCAGGGTTGTAGAGGTAATGTAATTAATTATTTGAAAAGGAATTAAGGTTTATTTGGTGAGATATAGTCACTGGAAATATGAGTCTACACACTGGCATCTCCTTGGGTCCAGTTTTTACTTCAAAGACTGTAGATAATTATTTAATTTTAATTATTTATTTATTAGTGGAACAAAGTGATGAAGTGCTTAAATGTTTTTAGGGCTTTGGTGGGGGTTTCTGTTGTTTTCTTTTTCATTTTCTATCTGAGACCAAATGGTACAGACACATGCCACTTAAGAAACTTAAAGGAAGACAGTTGAACCTGAACTTCCTAAATCCCAGACAAGTGTACTTATCCATTCTTTCAAGAATTGCACTGATGCTAATATTTAGCAGTTAAGAAACTGTCCCATCAGTATAATTTTTCAGAAAATTATAGTTGTCTCTTGGAATTCCTACATCACATGTTGGTTTGATTTTTTTTCTGAAATGCCAAGAATGCTTGAAGTTATCTCTGGTTAACTAGCATTTATTCAGACTGATTCTCAAATTTTCTTGTTTATATTTTTCCCATTTTCCATGAGATGGAGGTGACATAAAGTTGAAAGAGCTTCATTAAGAATATATTTATAGCTGGTTTTGTTATTCCTAATATTTTCAGTTATAACAGAAATTATTAATCTTGGGTACATTTGTTAATCATTAGAGTCACAGTTGATTTTACCTGTCTTCCAATTCTGTTTTTCCCAGATGAAATAATTGTGCAGAAGCCAGAGCTCACCAGTCCATCGATCTGTCATGCCCCTGGTGGCGAATACTTTGTAGAAGGAGAGACATGGAATATTGATTCTTGCACACAATGTACATGCCACAGTGGACGTGTCCTGTGTGAGACTGAAGTCTGCCCACCTCTTCTTTGTCAAAATCCTACCCGCACACAGGACTCCTGCTGTCCACAGTGCCCAGGTATATATTGATAACCAGCTTTCATCAGTGTCCTTTCTTGATCTGAGAATGTATGATGTGTATATTGAATGTTTTAGTATGTGCACAGTAGGTTGTTGTGGTGCATTTATTCTTTAGCAGTTGGGAGTGAGAGCCTGCAGTCCTCTATTTCAACTGCAAAACTTGTCTGTGTGAAAGAGATACCTTATATGTAAGGGGAATTGTGGCCCTGAAGTTTGAACATCTTCTTTGAAGGCAGTCTAATAATGTAAGGGTTGCATGAGAACCAGAATCCTTAGTTGGAAGGTTTATGAAATACACATTGGCTCATTTATGGAAACATGCAGGATTAGGGAAACTTTGAAAGTAGTCAAAGTGCTAGGCAGATACAGGCTTGTTCCTTTTCCTTTCTATGTGCCCTGGTTTCCATGAACCTATTTATTACTATCTTATCTATTTGGGTCTCAAAATGCTTCTGTTTGCTTTTACCATCACCTGGTATGATTTGAGAGTGACTTAAAGGCAACTGAGTAATATCAAAGCATTTCAGCCCAGCAGGTGTGACAGGTTCCTCCTAGACTGCCTCACAGTGTTGAGAAGGTAACAGGATTTGCTTTTCCCCAAGGAAAGTGATGCAACTATAAATGAATGTGAGTTGCTATTTTACATAGCAAATGGTGGAGTTCATTGCAGTGGAAATTTATTCCAAACCTGTGAATTGTGTGTAAACTCACTGAAAAAAATATTTGTCTTTCTTAAAAACAAAATCTAAAAATTTTACTTAGGGGGAAAAAAAAAAAGTTAGGTTTTACCATTTCTTCTACAGGGTGTTTGTTGGGTTTTAGGGTGGTTTTTTTCTGGCAAAATATTTTCAGTGAAAAAGTTAGCCAGTTCTCCTGACTTCGATTTTTCTCATTACTAATAACAGCGAACATTCATTTTGCTTAACTTAAAAATACTGTTTGGAGAAGCTGATCTTTCCTCAGTAGCTATATAAGGAGCTTAGTCTCATAAAATGAGATATCTTCATCTATAAAATGGATGAAAAGCCGGATATGAGCTGGCAATGTGTGCTCACAGCCCAGAAGGCCAACCGTACATTGGGCTACATCAAAAGAAGCATGGCCAGCAGGTCGAGGCAGGTCATTCTCCTCCTGTACTCTGCTCTAGTGAGACCCCAGCTGGAATACTGAGTCCAGTTCTGGAGCCCCCAACACAAGAAAGACATGGACCAGTTAGAATGAGTCTAGAGGAAGCCACAAGGATGATCGAGGGCTGGAGCACCTCTCCTATGAGGACAGGCTGAGAGAGTTGGGGCTGTTCAGCCTGGAGAAGAGAAGGCTCCGGGGAGATCTTATAGAGGCCTTCCAGTACCTGAAGGGGGCCTACAAGAAAGCTGGGGAGGAACTTAATACAAAGGCAGGTAGCGATAGAACAAGGGGTAATGACTTTAAACTGGAAGAGAGCAGATTTAGATTAGATATGAGGAAGAAATTATTTCCTGTGAGGGTGGTCAGACACTGGAACAGGTTGCCCAGAGAAGCTGTGGATGCCCCTTCCATGGATGTGTTTAAGGCCAGGTTGGATGAGGCTTTGAGCCACCTGGTCTAGTGGAAGGTGTCCCTGCTGATGGCAAGGGGGTTGGAACTAGATGATCTTTAAGGTCCCTTCCAACCCAAACCATTCTATGATTCAAGTTTTAGATTTAAAATTTAATTTCTCTAATGTAGGGTGAATTTCTATATATCAATCAGTTCAGAGCCTTCAGAGTGGCTTTCTGAGGGGATGCTTCTGATGGTGTGGTGATTGTTTTTCACTTTGCTGTCCTTTTCTCTCTCTTTTTTTTTCTTTTTTGAAGTAAACTCAATAAAGGTCTACATAAACTTTTTTCTAGAGCACATCATGAGATCCTCGTCACATGTAAGGACTGAACAGGCATAAGACTCTGTCCTTCTAGTTCTTCCAAAGTAGTGAGCCAATGTGTTACAATTCCATTGTGTTCTTCAAGAGTGAACCCTCAGTTGAGGAAATACAAGAGAAGTTAGGTACTGTAAGTTAAATAACTTAATCTGCTTATGTTTACAGATGAGACTCCTCAGTCCTCTTCATCAAGCAATGAGAGCATGCCCAGTTACTGCAAAAATGATGAAGGAGATATTTTTCTGACAGCTGAGTCCTGGAAACCCAATGTCTGCACTAGCTGCATTTGCATGGATGGTGTGATTAGATGCTACTCTGAGTCTTGCCCACCAGTATCCTGTGAGAGACCTGTTCTGAGAAAGGGACAATGTTGTCCTTACTGTATTGGTGAGCAAATAAAAATAATTGCTAACTTGCTGTTGCCTTCTTGGGAATAAGAAAGAAGTTTTATTTCCAAGTTGAAACATGTTTTCCCTGTTTTGGGGAGCTGCAGTTTGTGCCTTCAGTTGAAATGGAGAGTGAAATCTGCATATGGAGCTTTAAGGATCATGGTTTGTGAGGTTTAGGTAGAAGTGCACAATATAAATGTATATTTAATATTTGCTTACAAAGTTGAGAGAACATCCTCCTGAAAACTTGGTAATATACCTTACTAGATGAAAACTTAACACAGAAATTTTTTTATTTAAAGGACGATCTGCCAGGTAACACATTTATATAAGATTTATGAGATAATATGAAGAAAATATTAAGTATGACTGCAGAAGATAAGCTGAAGCATTATGAAATTTCACAGAATGGTGAAGTGTTAAAAAGGCATCTAAATTAAAATACAAGAAAAACCAGGATGTTAATTAAAGATAGTTATAGAAGAGGCAAAATAATACGTTTGAGAAAAAAATATGGAAAATATTTTTTTTAAATATAGTAAAAATGCATAAAGAATTAAGGGCCATGCACTGGTTTTGAATTTGGAGTTGGAATAAATGGTGGATGCTGTAGATAGTGAAAATTGCCAGGTATTTTTAAAATTGCAGAATTTGAGATTACTGATAGCTTTTCAATTGCATTTTGAATAGGAGTATTTATTTACAGATTACTTTTTTTGTGAGCTCACAGTAAGTACAAAGCCTGTAGAATGGAAGCTGGTGATAGAAAAGAATTGTATAATGCTCTTACTAACATTAAGTCTTTGTAGCATTGTTGGGAAGCATTCAGAGCTTACTATAACCTTCATTTCCAAAAGTAGTAGGGTGACATACAGTAGAAAAGAATTCAGTAAAAAGGAATATAATGAAATCAATGGGCTTTAAGTATTGTTAATTAAACATGTGAATCAACTTGCCCATCTATAAACAATACTATTCTTTATCAGGAAGATGTCAGAAAGGTTATGGTTAGTAGGTCAAGAGAGGTTCTCCTCCCCCTCTACTCTGCCCTGGTGAAGCCACATCTGGAATATTGTGTCCAGTTCTGGGCCCCACAGTTCAAGAAGGACAGGGAACTGCTGGAGAGAGTCCAGCACAGAGCCACCAAGATGATTAAGGGAGTGGAGCATCTCCCTGCTGAGGAAAGGCTGAGGGAGCTGGGTCTCTTTAGCTTGGAGAAGAGGAGACTGAGGGGTGACCTCATTAATGTTTATAAATATGTAAAGGGCGAATGTCAGGAGGATGGAGCCAGGCTCTTCTCAGTGATGCCCAATGGTAGGACAAGGGGCAATGGGTGTAAGCTGGAACACAGGAGGTTCCACTTAAACTTGAGAAGAAACTTCTTTGCTGTGAGGGTGACAGAGACCTGGAACAGGCTGCCCAGAGAGGTTGTGGAGTCTCCTTCTCTGCAGACATTCAAGACCCGCCTGGACGCCTTCCTATGTGATCTCATTTAAGTTCCTGCTTTGGCAGGGGGGTTGGACTAGATGATCTTTCGAGGTCCCTTCCAATCCCTGACATTGTGATTCTGTGTGCGATAATACATTCTATTAATCTAAGCTGTACTATGTTGTCAGTACGTTTTGTGACCTAAGTAACTGAAATTCATGGAAACTTAATTTTTTAATGATTTCTATGAACTACATACTCTTTCCTGTAAGAGGAGTAAGGTCATGCACTTACTGGTTCTTGCTGGTTTATTCTTCATTTATTGAGAATTGTGAAGCACATCTTTGTACACCTTCTTCCTTACTATTTTGATGCAATAGTTGATGAAGTGTTTGGTAGGCAAACTCTGTAGTAACAGGCCTTCTTCATTTATTAGAAATTTGAAAATTATGCAGGGTTTTAACACTGTATTTTATTCTGCTTCTTTCTGGATCCAGATCTGGTTAATGCCGAACAAGTTAGTATGGATTCAAATTCAAAATCTTACAGGCCTTGGATGCTTTGTAGTTTGTCTGAATCCTCAAATTCATCCTGTTTGTTCAACATTCTTCTTTTTCATGCAAAGAAAGATTAATTTGAAGAGATAACATTCTACTCTAGACAGGATGAAGGGTTATCTATTTTCTGCAGAAAACAGAGCAACAACTGTTTCTTTGTTTACCAGATGAGATCGATGTACTGGTACAGCTAGAGGAAATTTGAAAGAAGACAGGTACACTAGACATAGTATTTTGAACTGCATTTTTGTACGTGGGTTTCTTACTGCAAGTCTCTCTTGTTCCCTCTGTTCTTGAGCACTTGTTGGTGTTGTGGCCTCATCCTGTCCTTATACTTGCATAGAGATGGACACCAAAATGGGAGATGCGCACAGGATAATACTTTCTTAGGACTTAAAATTTTCCTCGAGGTGCAAAGGTGTAACACTGCTATTGTGATTTTACCCTTGTTCATTCTTCTAAAAAAAAAAAAACAAACTGTATTAAACTGTGATGTGTTCTTTACAAACTTGCAAAAGTCTGAGCAAGTGAAAGGACTTTTCCAGCCAGATGTGCTGCTGAGTTGAAGAAGCTCCCCTGAGTGTTGGGAGCAAATATGCCCTGAGTGCGCAGGGAGTGCTCAGCTTTAGGTCTGCTTAAGTAATGAGGGGTAGAGGACTGCTCAGGCAGTGCACCTCACCCTCTCCCCAGCCATATCTACTATTTGACCAACACAAGGTTCCACTGGCTTTATATGCCAACATGTGAGTCATCTATGGAAGAACCTAATGTGCTTTTTGGAGCTTGCAGTCATAGAATCATAGAATCATAGAATGGTTTGGATTGGAAGGGACCTTAAAAATCATCTAGTTCCAATCCCCCTGCCATCAGCAGGGACACCTTCCACTAGATCAGGTTGCTCAAAGCCTCATCCAGCCTGGCCTTAAACACTTCCAGGGAGGGGACATCCACAACTTCCTTGGGCAACCTGTTTCAGTGTCTGACCACCCTCACAGTGAAAAACAGTCTTTTCCTCCCACTCTTCTTTTCCCATGTCCACTCCATATTCACTTACAAAATCTTCTACTTGGAGAGCTTGGGACACATACTTACAGCCATGGAACCAAGGCCCCCTGGAACATTTCTGCTTTTCAGATAATTCCATTAGTATTTTCACAATCGTATTTCTTGCTGGTCTCCTTTTCTATTTGAATTTATTCTGTACGGATCTGTTGCACTGGTCTGATGACTGCTAACCTTGTTATTCCAAATGATGTCAGTCTGTTATGTTGTCATTAATTAAAAGCTGTACTGATGGCTAAGTTATTTAATTAGGCTTTTTATTTTCTATTTGGGAGGTAATTCTGACATATTTACATATGTAATCTGTGTGACCGTTAAACCAGTATTTCAATGTCATCTGACAGTTTAAGAAGTTACTTTGCAGTTTCATTCTGTTATCTTATGCATATGCTTAATCTGCAGATTCATGTCATCAGCAGGTTTCATGATAATAATTTCTGCTTCTAAGAAAAAAGTTAGCAAGCAGCTACGATGAAAATGAGGTGCTGCTTGGCTTTTGGAGGTTCTGCTGTGTAGTTTTATTTTGATTATCTATAAAGTGCTATAGCAGCAAAAAAATCCTAAGCTAAACAATTCATGACTCTCTTCTCAGTGAATTAGAAGATATACTGCACCTAAAAGGCTTGCATAGGATGTAGGATAAAATTGAATTGTATTGAATGCTTGGGCAGCGAGTGTAATGCTCCTTTTAAGCATTTTCTCACAACCTTACTTGCTTCATCAAGTCCAGGCCCCTATTACATACTGTGTCAAAATCTATCTGAAAAGTTGTTACTTTCACAGCTCTCAAAATCTTTGGGAAAGGTGCTCTGGAACCTCACTTTTTCTGAGTGTTAAGATCGCACCAATTTCCTATTTGTAGAATACTAACTATGAAAAAATGTAGTGAGTTTGGTTATTGCCCTTTTCCTGGACTTCTCCATTGCTGCAGTTAGAGAGAATGATGAGATTCTCTTTCATATCTGTTTTATCATAATAGTCTATGCATTTCTAGTTATGTCACCTGAGAGTTGCTTTATCCTCCTCGGCATCCTGCCTAATCTTTTCTTCAAATATTCCAGACTGAGTTAATCTTTCTTGAACCTTGGTAATTAGAAATGTAGGTAGTCTGGTTTTTTTCTTAGTTAAATAGGCTTTAGTTAAGAAAGGAAGAGTAGTTGGGAATCTTAGTCAAACATAAAAAAATCAATTTTTCTTAATTTTCACAGCACTTCTGATATCATTTCATGTCCCAGTCATCCATCCTCTGGCCTATTACATGAGGAAAATGAGGATAAGCAGCCCAGGCTAATTATGTACTTCATAAAGAATCAGAAAAGACACTTTGTTGTTAACAAAGATTTTTGAGAAGATGAGGAGAGTGTTGTTTGGTTACAGCTGGGATTTCTTTGTAGCATCGTTTCACTTTTGTGTTTGGAGAAGAAATCAGATTTGTGTGTAATTGGTCATTACCGACTGCATGATCACACCACTCTGTTTTCTTTCAACAGAGGATACAGTTCCAAAGAAAGTGGTCTGCCACTTCAATGGAAAAACATACGCAGATGAGGAACGCTGGGACATTGACAGCTGCACTCACTGCTACTGCCTGCAGGGTCAGACTCTCTGCTCCACTGTCAGCTGCCCACCCCTCCCTTGTGCTGAACCCATCAACGTGGAGGGAAGCTGCTGCCCTATGTGTCCAGGTAATGTGATGAGACAACCCAGATTATTGTAATGCTGTTTTTTTCAGCACTGATAAGAAGTTTTTTTAATTGTTTTTTTAACATCACTTCATATTTGAATAGCATCAAGAAGACAACAGACATTTAGACTTCAGGAAAAATTAATATTCTTAACAGACAAGCATATTGTGCAAATCTATAGTTTGGATTTTACTTATTCTGAGAACTGTGAACTCAAAAATGAGTTGCTTGCCCCTGCTCTGTCCTTTCACAAGGTTATGCAAATAAATTAGTGAAGTAGGGAAATAAATATTCTTACATCTCTGCAGATTCTGTCAGTGATTAACATTTCTGTCTTTTCTGAGACCTTAATTACTTTTCAAATATTACATTGCTATATTTATCATTTTAACTTGGCTTAAAAGTAATATGAAATTTTCTTAGCTATGGACACAAAGGACATGAGAATGGCAACTGGTTTTTAATGCTAGTTGTGACATACTTCTGCAGGAGTTTGTTCATCCTATTCAGTCAACTGGTAACTAACTCTGACAGGACAACTGGGGAGATGGAGCAGTACCCCCTCTTGCAATTCTCCTACTTTGAGGATTACAAAAAAAGGAAGACAAAGCAGCAGTGACAGTTTACACACCAGCTGGAAGATACAGCCTTCCCCTTGCATTTTTGTTGTTCAGTATCACAAAGGACAAAGGCTGTAGTAAAGTGTGTATTCTGAAATGGTATTTTCAAAAACAAATTTGAAAATACCAGGACTATATAATCCCATTCACATTAGGGTAATGATAATGGCAGCAGGCATGTATCTTGTATACAGTATGAAACAGGTTTTAAAATTAAATTGCAGATTAGTAATGGTGAAAATTCTTAAAACAAATGAAAGTATTCATAGGCCAAAGCACTGCCGATGGCCAAGTATATTTCCTGAATTAAGAGCAGCACTGGGAAGTTAAGCAGCCTGTAATTTGTGAAACACATCTGTCTTATTTCAGAGATGTACGTACCTGAACCTACTAATATCCCCATTGAGAAGACAAATCATCGAGGAGACATTGAACTAGAAGTACCAAACTGGCCAACACCAAGTGAAAATGATATAAGCCACATTCACAGAGGTAATATTTGATATAAACTGGGCTAACTTAGGTCTGTGTTTGTTCCCCATGTTTTGATGCATCTACTTTGTTCTATCCAGGTAGCATCGGTGTAATGCTTTAAAAAGGTGGCTATCTGGAAATAGTCTTCAGTGCAGAACTCTTACATGTATTTTATTTTGAATAGAGATATGAGTCAGTCTATTGAATTATATTTATGCAATTTGGTCTCATTATCATTCCATCTACAGCTTGGAAGAAACATCTGTGTTTGGTATGATGGAGTTCTATAAAATTAAGAGTGTGATAAAATGCTGAATTAGGAGTGATTCTGCAGTGTCTTTTCTGATACAGAAACTAGAATGCGGGCAGTCGTCAGGCCACTGGAGTCAATAGACCTTCATGTAATCCATTTGGCATTCCTATACTGATAAAACAACGAAAACTTGTGGCAGAACTTAACATATATCATAGACAAGTGCCAGACAGGGAAGAAAAAAAAACCAAACAAACAAAAAAAACCCACTTCAGGTATAATGACACTAATAAAGTTGTCTTAAGAATGTAAATCCATCTTTTGTTTGAAACTGTGCTGAAATCATTATTCCAAGTAGGGGAAACACTCTTATGACACAGTCTTTGTTAACCTTTTCTAATTGAAGGACTACTGAAACTTGTATATATCTTTTTAAATCCAAGGATTATCTCATAGCATACTATCATCTGGTGGCTAGGCGAAAGGATACATGAAATGTAACTGCTTTACAAAATCGTAAGCTTACACTTTTATAATTACAGCATTTTCATTACTCACAGGCATTAGTAGCTGTCTTGCAACTATCCTGGCTGAGGATTATAAAGACATACTGCAAACTGTGTGGGAATGTTGTATGTGTCATTGAGAATTACCATTCTTTGCAATTGCATGCAGAACTTGCTACGGTCTAATGGACTGCCAGCAGTCTGTTTTCAGAGGCTGAGTGGTGCAAGTATTGTAATGTGTTCTCCACAAATGAGAGAGCATACACATCATAACTGTTTTACCAGTTTTAAAAAGCGGGGGGAAAGGACTTTCATCCTAACACTTTCAGGTTTTCCTTGGCATAGAAACACAGGCTGATTTTTTTTTTTTACAAGTGGGAATTTGTGATCAGATAAGATGATGTGAACACAACTGAGCTAAGAGACTATTGTCAGACTTGATGTTATTGTGCTTTAGATTTCATCCTATTTCCTCTATTTTTGATGGCTTTTTCCCAGCTAATATGGTCACTATACAAAATACTAGTTTTCAGTTGGTTTTATTTATAAAAATAAGGTAACATTTCAGGAGAGAAAGTACAAATTTATGTGAGTGACAAGAGCCGTGACTGGGATATTTATAATTATATTTTTCTTTATGGTCAAGGCCCATTTATAATTACTAACAGATGCTCACATTTGTCTTGCAGACATGAGTCATCTCCAGGGAGAGTACAGAAGTGGCAGTGGACCGCACCCAAGTGAAGATCCGTCGGTTAGCTCTGTTGCCTTGGTGACAATTCCAATCACGATAGCGCTGTTACTGATCATCGTCCTTCTGTTAGTCAATCAGAAAAAGCAGTGGATTCCAGTGTCCTGCTACAAAGCTCCAACAAAGGTGCCGTGTTTATGTCTGTTTCCAGGCTTTCACTTTTTTGGAAAACAAGATTAACTAGAATATTGTGTAGGATGCAGTTGAGTTCACATCATCTGAAATTATTTACTTTTTATATCTTAAATCATTTTATACCAGTCAGTCTGTTGGTATATATTTAGTCTCCTAAATAATTTTGTTCACTATCAAATTAAAACATTTCCTGCTCCATATAGTAATGAATTGTCACTAGATAGAAATCAAGCTTAGCAAAAAAATAAAAAAACCCCACCCATCTCTGTATATGTGTAGGCACATACATGCAATTTTCTTATCGCCAGTCAAACTCATAAGAGAATATTTTTTGCTTTCTTAACTCTCATCCATTTTAAAAGTATTGTCCAATATCAGGTACTGTGTTTACTAATAGTGTTTATCACATTTTCTAATAACAGCATCATATGGTTCTAGGATTATTTTAAGAGAGATCTCAGGAAATATTTACCTATTCAGTATTCTGAGACTACCAAAAAAAAGGAAGAGGCAGGTAGCTTGGAAATGAACAGTGAAAAGAGTATTGTTTTGTTTTGAGTAATAGTTCCATCAACATACTAAGCCCTTACTCTATCTTCAAATGCCATTTATATCAGTTCCCTAATTTATCCCACTTATATTTCCTAGTTGTAATCAAACAGACTTTTTCCATACTTTGAACACATTTTGAGAGCATTTTTTCTTTGTTTCCATCTAGAAGAGTAATACAGTAACTTTAAAAATGAAGTATCCATATTCTTTCTGTCATTGCTGCAGAGCTTTTTTAATAAAAAAAAGTATTTTCCAGAATGCTTATAAATATAGTCAGACCATAAAGTTGAATTCAATTGTAATTAAATAGGAAGCATGAAGATTCAGTATTATTCCACTACCAGTCTTTCAAGACAAGTAAGCGATACCAGTTTCTGAATTCCATGAGGAATACATTTTAAAAGGCAATTTTAATGTATTCACTCCTGTACTCTCACAGAGGCTGATACATGCTATGTGACAAAATGGTTGAAGCTGAAATGAAAAATCACAACTTTCTAACCATGGCATTATAATCAATAATTCTAAATACTTTTCTACTTATGAAACATAGTTTTCCTCAAATGTTTCTATTACTGAAACATTTTTTCAGTGTCACCAGAAGGCATCATCTTAGCATATGCTAAGAAAGTTCACTTTAAGCCACATACAGATTCAGTGCAAGACCGTGGATACACTGAAACTCACATTTCTTGTGAGGGTCTTTGTATTAAACATAGCTTTCTTTTAAGGTTTCTTCAACTAGGTGTCACTCATTAGTTTCTCCAATTTCTTGCTGGTTGTCTGATGGTTCTTAGTAATGAATTTTGGCAAGCCTGTTCTGGCTTATGTTCTTTCTGTTCAAAATAGTCCAACTATTCAATAAAGAACAAATCAATAACTGTGCTTAAATCATATCCATACCTAAAGAAAGATTATAGAAAAGATGTTTAAAATTACAGATGGACTCTGCTAATGCTTAGTCCTGATTCCATTAACATCGGTGAACCTCGGGACTTCTTTGTGAATCAAGTCCACAGACTTTTGAGGAGCCAAATGTAAAACATTTTACAATAATGTTTTGTAATAAATATATGGGTAAAAAATACTTTTTGTGATAAGGGTTACTGAGTGTAAATTTTTAGTAATGAAAACCCCTCTGATTCTTGGAAAAAGAAGCTACCTCAGTGGAAAAGGGAATTTTTAAGATTTGTAGCATGCTTATAGTGTGAGCATTGTCACTAACTTTGTATATAACCATAGTGTATGCCTACTGCCTGTCTTCCTTCGTGCTTAGCCCATAAACATTTAAGGTAGTGCTGGTAGAAACAACCCAGCATTGTTTCACCTTCCTCTCAGCTGCAGAATCTTTTCAGTTGAAGGAATCACAAACAGAGGAATAGTAGAACTGGATATAGGAATACCAGAGTTCCATTCAGAAGAATAAAAATGGTGATTCAGAAGAGGGTTTTGGTCTGTTAACTGTGCGTGGCATAATCCTTTACCAAGTTTAGCAAAAGTCCAGACTCTTTCATTGCCAATTTGATTTTGTTTTGTGCTTATGGACTTTAACATAAACATTTTCTTAATTATGGGTGGAATCCAAACTTTTTTTTTTTTTTTAACTGATTCAATATTCCCATTCTGTTTTAACAGCCTTCTTGCCTAAACAATCAGCTGGTATATGTGGACTGCAAGAAAGGTACCATGGTCCAGGTGGACAGTTCTCAGAGGATGCTAAGAATTGCAGACCCAGATTCAAGATACAGTGGATTTTACAGCATGCAGAAACAGAACAACCTACAGGCAGATAATTTCTATCAAACAGTTTGAAGAATTGCACCCTTACCAAGGATTCAAGAAAAAGAGAAAGAGAGAGAGAGAGAGAGAGACTGTCTGCTATTAAAATAAAACTAGAATTGTGCACTTGCTTAGTGGATTGTATTGGATTTGTGACTACATGTACAGCTCTAAGACCTTACTGGGATGAGCTCTGACTCCTGCAATGTGCCAGAAAAAGCATTCCCACTTTTCCTTGAGATAACTGACCAAGTGTTTTCTTAGAACCAAAGTTTTAAAACTTGTAAGATGTATTTGCTTGTAACATAGCTATAGAGGTTTTTTGGGAGGGGGAATCAGGGGCTAGGGGTAGACAATGAGGTAAAAGGAAGCTTCAGAGAAGAAAAACTGGTCATGCTTGGCTGGAGAAGAAAATGAATAAAGATACTGCAGAGCAGCAGGATAGTAGTTTTCCTAGTTGCTCTGAAATTGCATTTGTTGCAGCAAAGCCTAACCCCAGGTGAGAAAAACATGAAAATGTCTGTTTTGGTTTGTTGTTTTGGTTTTTTGTTGTTTTTTTTTTCCCCAGCTGTTGCTACAGTAATACACTCCTAGAACAGAATTCATCACATCACAGGTGTGGTGTAGCTGCAAATATTTTTCTATATGATGAGAAGCTGCAGTAGTTACTGAAATAGCAAGGAAAAAGTGATAGCAGAAAATAAAGGGTGGATTTATTAAGGATGTATAAAATTATACCTTGTGCTGCTTTTTGGTTTTATTTTTGTTTTCTTCAAAGCTGATTGGCTAGATTAGCCAGACTTCGGCAGAGTTAGCAAATGACTGAGGCCTAACTAATTCCTGATGAGAGCACTGGATCTTTTGACAGCAGTATTGAAGGAAGGAAAAGTCAAGAACACCATGCAGTTCCAGGGGCTTTTGTTTGTTTGTTTTTGTCTGTTGTGGTTTTGTTTTGTTATTTTATATCAATCTCTGGTTGTTCATACAGGAGAAGGAAAAATATTTTTGTTGGACAAAGCTCTTGCTTACAAGAGAGTACAAAAGAGACTGTTTTAAGGTTGTTGTTTTTTTCCTGTTGATGTTCTTATTTACTGGTATGCAGATTTAGAAACTACTTCCATGCTAGGAAGCTGCTTAATTTTAATTGTATATTACTCAAGCACCTTTTCTGAAGCTCAGAAAAAAAAGGAGATCATGCTTCTTTAAACTTTAGCATTATAGGAATATTTATGTAAATATAATTATGCTAAAAACAACAAAAAGTATTTGTATGTTTGTGTATATATATGTATATACAAATGCATGTAGGTATACATATGTATATATACGTGCATGTGTATATACACTATACATATATATACTGTATATATAAAATGCTATGTATACAGTATATATTTTTTCTATTTTTTTTCTTGTTGAATGTATTTTTATCTGAGAGAGATTTTACCCAGAGCAGAAACAGATAAACAGGCATTCCATATCAATGCTTAATCACTTGTGAGTTTAGGAAAGACAAGAAAAGAGCATCTCATTCTACCTACAGTTTGATTTGATTTGAAAGTGTTTGTGTGCGCGCGCGCGTGTGTGTGTGTGTGTGTGCACTCTTGTGTTTGCGTGTGTACAGTACGTGCACGATTATAGCAGTAAGCGTTGCTCTTGCTACATTTCAGGGTGTTTCTTATTTTTCTTTTCCTGCTTAGCCTTAAAAAGGCTTTTTAATGAATGCATTGGCTAGAGACACTGATGACAATATACATGCAGCACTAATCAGCTCCATAGAATAACACCATCGGCTAACCTGTTTTCTATTAGTTTTTTCCTTTTTTCTTTTTTTTTTCCTTTTTTTTTTTTTTTTTTTTTTTCTTCAAACAATTGTTTGAAACAACTACTGGAATATTGTCCACATTAAGCTGGAAGTTTGTTGTAGCTTGCCTCATTTATAACTCTGACTGTATAATACAATGTTAACTTTCCAAACAGGTCTTGGCACTTTTATACTAATTACCCATTTGTGCATTGCCTTTTTTCTTTTACAAATGCTTGTCATAAGAGACACAGATACCCAGTATGCTTAATGTGAAAAAAAAAAATGTATTTTTTGTAAAGGAACTCTCAAGTATTGTTGTAAATACTTGGTCAGAGGTTGCTGAACTTTAAAACTGAAAAAAAAAAACCTAATTTATTATTATAATGACCTAATTTATTAATCTGAAGATTAACAATTTTTTTGTTTTAGAATATCAAAAAGGTGTTCTAGCTGTTTGCATCAAAGAAAAAAATAGGTGTATCATTAAGGGCCAACATTTTTTCTGCTTATGTAACTTCAGTTTCCAACCACCAGTAAGAAAAAATGTAGTCTCCCCAGTGTTTTGTACTCAATCTGATATTGAAACAGAGATGTTTCTGTCCAGTAACTACAAAGATTTTGTCAAGACAAAACATCCATTCCTTGCATAAGAGTAAGCAGTCTTTATCCAGAAATTGTAAATGCTTGCTTTTGTTTTACAATCAAGGCCATATTCTGAAAATATTAGCAGGATATAGGACATGGTGTAAAATGGTTTTTATTATTATTATTTTATTATTATTATTTTAAAGATATGATTTATCCTATGTGCTGTATCCATTACACTCTTTTACTTTGGTTCCTGTTGTGCTCTTGTAAGACAAATGCAGATATAATTTTCTGA
>NW_010289088.1:0-2277 GCF_000700745.2 Antrostomus carolinensis | reverse complement strand
CAGATTGCTTGTTTACTTTTCTAACTGTAAGGCGGTTTCTTGTAATTTGGCTCTTGGCAGCACAATAAAAAAATTTTAAACCTATTGATGCATGTTTTCTTAAATGTTCATATTTATTACTTCCATACATTGGTCTTTGAGACATGTTTGTATCTTGATATTATGGTGAGGGTTTTTTCCCCCAGGTAGGGGATGCGTGTTATTGTCATGCTGACCTTAGATCAGAACAGTTCAGAAAATATTGTGTGTAAAGAATAGTTTGCAGCTACAGAAAGTTCTGCATTTTACACAGCAGAATTTTCACATTAGAGGGATCTGTGGTATTCCAAATAGTTCCAGCACCCAGTGAAGAGCAATCTCTCAAATGCAAAGTTTGGCCTTTGCCCCGCCGTTGAGTCCGTCTGTTGTACCTGTCGAGGAGCCATAATCCATCATATGGGGCTGTGAGATGAGGGCCTGTAGAGTGTGGAATCAGAATTTGCACTTCAAGGACTTCCTGAGCCACAGATCATTCATTTACCTATTAGCCTATAATTTTGTTTTCTTATGTTAATTTGTAAGTAAATGGACTTGATGCAAAGTTCTGGTATGTAACTTCCCAAGGCAAGAAGTTTCTCAGCTTAACTATTTGATGTGTGAAAAAACTGCCTCCTTTTCTTTCTTTGAACCTACCCCTTGATGGTTTCATTTGGTATCCCTTACCTTCTGCTTTCAAAGAGAAGAAGAGATTGGTATCTCTATGCCACCCATTAATTTAGAGACCTGTGTCTTCTCTTCATTTTTTCTGAGAGAGAGGTTGCTAAAAAACCCAAGATGATTCTCTGGGAGCTGTTCCATACCAGCTGGCCAACCTTGTACTTCCTTTGTACTTCCCATTCTGTTACAACCTTTAGAGATCAAGGACAAAGGGATTGAAAATGTCCACATTGCTCAAACATGGTACACCCTGGAACTAGCATCATATTTACTGTTTAGATTGCTACTGACCACCGAGTCCATGCTCTTGCAGAGCTAGCTGAAATTGTCCAAAATGCCCAAGTAGTAACAGTTACTGCAAAGCCCATAATTGACTTCAGCTAGGATAGATCAGTATTTTTGTGCATCCCTGTACATTTATATATGCTGAATTTTCAGTCATTTACTCTCCCTCACTACTTATTTGTTGCAGCATTTTTGCTCCTTCCCAAGACTATGGCTAGGGAAGACTATGTCTTCTAGAAGAGCATCTTCAAATTCTACCTGCAAACATTTTGCTTTTTCATCAGAATGGAGCAGAAAACATCATTGCACCAATGTATAAAACAACAGTGCATCCACATTTGAACACTCAAAGTAGTCCGGGCCTCTATTGCCCTACTTCCAATGTCAGAAAGGATCATATTGGAATGCCCATGTATTCTAGGGTTTGTCAGCCTGAAAGCGCTGTAACTGAGTAGGATAGGATGGAAGCCTTTCAGTTACCTCATTGGATACAGACGTTTACCAGGGCATGAATTTTCCACTTGCTGTGTGTGAAAACATCAAGTAGGAAGTATGAAAAGAAACCTAAAGCTGGCTTAAAACAAACTGCAGAAGTTGAGCAGAGAGGATGATCAGAGGGCTGGAGCACCTCTCCTATGAGGACAGACAGAGAGTTGGGGCTGTTCAGCCTGGAGAAGAGAAGGCTTAGAGGAGATCTTATAGCGGCCTTCCACTACCTGAAGGCAGTATCTTCCAGTACCTACAGGAAGTCTGGGGAGTGACTTTTTACCCAGGCAGGTAGTGATAGAACAAGGGGAAATAGCTTTAAACTGGAAGAGGTTAGATTTAGGTGAGATATTCGGAAGAAGTCCTTTCCTGTGAGGGGGACGAGACACTGGAACAAGTTGCCAAGAGAAGTTATGGATGCTCCTCCCTGGAAGTGTTTAAGGCCAGGCTGGATGAGGCTTTGATTAGCCTGGTCTAGTGGAAGGTGTCCCTGCTGATGGCAGGGGGGTTGGAACTAGATGATCTTTAAGGTCCCTTCCAATCCAAACCATTCTATGATTTTACAGTGGCTCAAAAAAAAGTCCATTGTAAGCTATAGCTATTGCAGGTAAGGGTGCAACATAAAGCCAGCAAAGGCTTTATAATAAGAATCAAGTGTCTTGAAAACTTAGTTTAATACTTGTTAGGTGGCTGAATTGAGGGGAAAATGACAGGCACAAGGCTGCCCACGCCTAGGTGTCAAAGTTACAATGAAATTATTACAGACACTTCTTCCCCCACCCTGGCGAACTGCCCCTGCTCGCCGCCCTC
>NW_010289087.1:0-1512 GCF_000700745.2 Antrostomus carolinensis | reverse complement strand
TCCCCTCCCCTCTGCTCTCCTCCTCTTCCTCTCATCCTCAGGATCACGGGGGTGCGCTGGGACCGGAGGAATTCAAAGCCTGCCTCATCAGCTTGGGATACGACGTGGAAAACGACCGACAGGTACCTGGACTTCCTTCTCACTCCTTCCTCTTCCTCTTCCTCTTCCTCACCGCCTGCGTCTCCTCTGGGCCGGATTTCCTTCTGAAACATCTCCTTTAACCAAATCTTCCTCTTTCCTCCTTGGGTTTTCTTTCCTCTTCCTCTCTCCACATGCTCCGCCCTCTACGGCCGGCTCCTTCTTCCTCTTCCTCTTCCTCTTCTTCATCCTCTCGGAAGTAGAAGCGCACAGGAAATGTGGACACAGATGACTTCCGAGCTCTCCTTATCTCCACAGGATACAACCTGGTAGGCTCTTCTCTATTTCCTCCTTTATTTTTTTTAAATTTCCCCCCTTTTTAAAAATTTCCTCCTTTTTTTTAATTTCCTCCTTTTTTAATTTCCTCACTTTTTCAATTTCCTCATTTTTTTATTTTCCTCCTTTTCTTTAATTTCTTTTTAAAAAATTTCCTCACTTTTTAAAATTTCCTCCTTTTTTTAATTTCCTCCTTTTTTATTTCCACCTTTTATAAATTTCGTTCTTTTTTAATTTCCTCCTTTTTTATTTCCTCCTTTTTTATTTCCTCCTTTTTTATTTCCTCCTTTTTTATTTCCTCCTTTTTTAATTCCCTCCCTTTTTAAAAATTTCCTCCTTTTTTAAAATTTTCTCTTTTTTAATTTCCTCCTTTTTTATTTCCTCCTTTTTAATTTCCTCACTTTTCTTTTTAATTTCCTTTTTAAAAATTTCCTCCTTTTTAAAAATTTCCTCCTTTTTTTTAATTTCCTCCTTTTTTAATTTCCTCACTTTTCTTTTTAATTTCTTCCTTTTTTTTAATTTCCTCCTTTTTTATTTCCTCCTTTTTATTAATTTCCTCCTTTTTTTTAATTCCTTCCTTTTTTAAAAAAAATTTCCTCACTTTTCCCCCCCCTTTTCCCATCTTTTTATCTTCCTTGGTGGGGGAGGGCACACACACACACACACACACACACACGACGCCGGGAACATTTCCGGGTGCGTTTGTACCTCGATAATCCCCAAAGATTTTGGGGGAAATTCCCCGTGTATTGGGCAAAAATCCTCCTGTGATCTCCCCTCCTCGCCAGGGCGACGTCGAATTTCACCGGATCATGAGCCTCGTCGACCCCAATAACAGCGGGATCGTCACTTTTCAAGCTTTCATTGATTTCATGTCCCGGGAAACCACCGACACCGACACGGCCGACCAGGTCATCGCTTCCTTCCGCGTCCTGGCCGGGGACAAGGTGAGTTCTGGGTCCGGGGATTTGCTTTTTGGGGGACAAAAGCCACAACTTGGAGTTAAAAATCCACTTGGATAGTCACTTTTTTTTCTCTTCTTTTTTTTTTTTTCCCCCCTCATTTTTTTTTCCTTTTTTTTTTCCTCTTTTTTTTTAA
>NW_010289086.1:0-7591 GCF_000700745.2 Antrostomus carolinensis | reverse complement strand
AACTCAAACCATTCTATGATTCTATGATATTATCAAGATAAGTAAATAGAAGAACTGTAGGACTGAATGTCTGTATAAACATCAGAGCAAGTCCCCAAGGAATGCAGCAGAAGTGAATATTTGAAAGATAATTCTATCTGATAGCAAAATGACAGCAAAGCATGTTTTAATAAATACATAACAGGAAATTAATATGATATAATTTCAAAATCTGAACAAGAAGTTGGGTTGCCATTTGGGAATCTGTATGCTTGTGAAATTTAACAGTAATTGTCCCCTGTCGTAACTACAACACATGCTGTGCTACATTACCTGTCCTTTAAATGATGAATGTATTTATCCCTCACAATCTCATGAGCATAATGATTTGTTTACTTTTGTTCACTTTCGCTGCTAATCCATATTAGAAAGTTTAACCTTGTAAACAAAATAAAATCCAATCAAACAAAGAGGTAGTAAGGGTCTAGAAGCCTGAAGCTAGGCTGGCTAACAAGACAGCTTATCAGAAAAAATCCTCAGTGGTGTAACTATTTGTTAAAAGGTTACCATCATATGCAAAAAATTATGAATTTCCTCCAGTTAGACATTTAACCTATCCATTTATTTTCCTTCTACATAATAACAGATCATATCTCAATAATACTCTTGCCATAAACTGTTAAGGTAGCATTTTAAAATTTAGCATAAAAACCTTTACATTTTTCTGATTTATCAGAGGTTTAAGCAGTTTTGAAAACTGTTTTGAGATCTATACTGCAATTATTTAACCCTGAAAGGAAATGCTTTCGGTTTTCAAATATTTGTAGTACATCTTCAGAAAGTCTGATATATTGAACTTCATACAAGGTAAGAAGAGGAGATGCAATGCACTAGTTCCCAAACTGAGTGGAAAGAAAGTTTTATTTATTAGCACTTGATCCTGTGAATCATGTACCCACCCACAGATTCATAGATTAGGTGTTTGCAGCTCTAGGCTTGAGCTGAAAATTTAATGAAACAGGATTTGATGAATTCTATGAAGTTTTTTTCTTTATCTGGAAACTACGTTGCTATACATATTTATGGAAACAAAAGGATTTAATTTCCTGTTACTTCTCTTGTTATTTTTCTTTGTAATATTTAGGTGCTAAAAAAATAAAGATTGAAAGAGAGACCCAAAAAGTTGTGATAATGCTAATTTGTCCCTATGCTTGTCTTTAACCAAGTTCAACAGAAACTGTGTATCTGTTTTCTTTCCTTCACCATGATGGAATTACTGTTAAATATATCGCAAATAAAACTTTAGTATAAATATACCTATATTTCACAGAATCACAGAATTGTAGTAGTTGGAAAAGACCTTTAAGATCACTGAGTTCAACCATAATAAACCATGTCCCTAAGCACCCCATCTACTCGTCTTTTAAATACCACCAGGAAAGGTGACTCCACCACCTCCCTGGGCAGCCTGTTCCAATGTCTGACTACCCTTTCAGTGAAGAAATTTTTCCTATTATCCAATCTAAACCTCCCCTGGTGCAACATGAGGCACCTCTCGTTCTATCGCTTGTTACCTGCGAGAAGATACTGACTCTCACCTCTCTTCTCCACCCTCCTTTCAGGTAGCTGTAGAGACTAATCAGGTCTCCCCTCAGCCTCTTCTTCTCCAGGCTAAACAACCCCAGTTTCATCAGCCGCTCCTCATAAGACTCGTTCTCCAGGCCCTTCACCAGCTTTGTTGCTCTTCTTTGGATGCCCTCCAGCACCTCTTCCCCAAGCATTGCATGAGGTTGCTGTGATCCAGGTCAGGAACCAACACTTGGCCTTGTTGAACTTCATGCCATTGGCCTTAGCCCATCGATCCAGCCTGTCCAGGTCCTTCTGCAAACCTTTCCTCCCCTCAAGCAGATCAACACTACTGCCCAACTTGGTGTCGTCTGCAAACTTAGTGAGGGTGCACTCAATCCCTCCATCCAGATCATTGACAAAGATATTAAAAAGAACTGGCCCCAACACTGATCCCTGGGGAACAGCACTTGTAACTGGCCACCAATTGGATTTAACTCCATTTACCACAACTCTTTGGGCCTGGTCATCCAGCCGGTTCTTTACCCAGGGAAGAGCATGAGTGACCAGTTTCTCCAGGAGAATGCTGTGGGAAATTGTGTCAAAGGCTTTACTAAAGTCTAAGCACACTACAATCCACAGCCTTTTCCTCGTCCACTAAGCGCGTCACCCTGTCATAGAAAGAGATCTGGTTAGTCAGGCAAGACCTGCCTTTCATAAATGCACATTGACTGGGCCTGATCCTCTGGTTGTCCTGTATGTTATGCGTGATGGCACTCAGGATGATCTGCTCTATCACCTTCCCTGGCACCAAGGTCTGTAGTTGCTATTTTATTAATTAATTAATATATTAATTTATATATTAGTGTTTTATTACATGATGATAATTTTCATATTGAAGCATGTCCAAAAGTGTTATAATAAATCTTGCCATATTATTTTTGTACTTAATACTTCCATACTAATATGATAACACTTTATTGATCTTCTAAGCACTTATTTGATTAGTACTTCAGAAATGGACATTTTTCTCATTATTAAAATATAGAAAAAGAGATTATTATTTAGGTATATATAAGAAATCAATAAGTTTGTTGCAATATTAGTTCAGAATATTTTACAAGAAAGATGCAAGAATTGTAATATTCTGTTAAGAACATAAAAGCTTGACAAATTTTTAATTAGAACAATTTTAAACACATGATACTAACTTCTTAGAGGTAGAAAAAGTAAATGTAAAGCTATACTAAAGTTAAGAGGAAACTGCAGAACTGGGATTAAAAAGTATGGGCAGAAAGGAGAAATGAGAATCAGACAGGGTCTAAGAGTACAATATATTAATTACTTCATGGTAAATGAATAATTACTCCATTTGATTTGTTTACAGGATGGAGCAAGAAAGATGAGAAGTCAGATTAGATACATAATCTGGGGGCTAAGACTGCAAGCTTCAGTGGATTGTGAGTGAAGATAATGGATTATATATGTTTTTCATCATCCGGTTTTCTGACAGCAGTTTAATCTATGCATGCTATAACACCTTTACTGATACACACAAACTCGGAGAATAATCTCAGCTAAAATTTGGGATGTGCTGGCTATAAGAAGGAATTCAATTCAATTATATATACAGGATAAATGTTCAAACCTGAGTTAGTATTAAAAGGCAGATTAGTTTACCACTTATGGTATCAGGATTGTTCTTATGTCAGTCTTTACAGAATGAGTTCAATACATGCAGCATAAATCTAATTTTTTCCTTTTTTTAATCTAATGAAAATGTACACCTAATAAGTGTGGCTCAACCATATGTAAGTGTGTAGAAAAGTAAAGTGTTATTAAATATGTCTACTACTGACTTAATTATAAGAGTTAAGGGGAAACTTGAGAAAACTAGGATTTTTTGGTATGTTTTTCTTCTCCTTAATCTAATCAGACAACACTAAAAGCCCAAGAGGTATATAAACTTCAGTAACTAGTTATATTAAACCTGTGTTTACTTAGATGATTTGTATGAGATAAATAAGTAATTACCCAAAGGACATTAAAAAATGGAATATACGAGACTGCATGTGAGCAAACTAACACAAGACAGAGAGCGTGACTGGTGCATATTTAATAAGAAGAATTCCCTTTGCTTTTATATCCTCTTCCAATCTATAGAAGTCCTTATATCACCTTTATCACCATACTAACTCAGCACTTTGCAGTCTTCTGCTTCTATTAATCATATTATATTATCAGTTGAGGAAAGAATAGTGTTTCCCTGATCATCCACCATTTGGTACCCTGCCTTGCGGGCATCCTGCCGAGAAATACTGTGAATAATGTAATAATTCAGCAATCTTCTACAGAACTGGAAGTGATCCCCTCTTTGTATTACTGCACAATCTATTTCTCATTGTATTTAATCATAATATTTAAAAAGGAATTAATCATGAGAGTTTAACATCTTTTAAACACTTGATAAGCATTTCTGCAGCCTTCTGAGTGTGAAGTATCAATTATTATGGTGATAAATGTTGCACAGGTTGAAGATTGGCTCTAAACTTTCTTTGTCAAAAAGCTGAGTTCAGAAAAGACAGGCACTATTTAGGTTTACTAGAGGGTATTTATTTTATCTTCCTCTATTATAGTACCCCCAAAAGGAAGGAGCGTGCCAAGAAAGCATGTTTTGTAGCCCCACTTTGCTATATTATTAAAATACAAACAGCCATAACAGACTAGAAATCATAGAATCGTAGAATACCAGGTTGGAAGGGACCCAAAGGATCATCTGGTCCAACCCTTCTTGGCAAAAGCACGTTCTAGACAAGATGGCCCAGCACCCTGTCCAGTTGAATCTTAAAAGTGTCCAACATTGGGAAATCCACCATTTCCCTGGGGAGATTATTCTAGTAGCTGATTATTCACATTGTGAAAAATTTTCCTCTTGGAGGAATTGGAATCTCCCCAGGAGTAACTTGTACCCATTACCCTTCATCTCTTCCATGTGATTACTCGTGAAAAGGGAGACTCCATCTTCTTTGTAGAAAAAATAAGGTATTTTCATTTACACACATATCTAGTAATTTCCCTTTGAGCTATAGCATGTGAAATTAAATAAATACATGGTTAGTGATTAAATGTTACATGCTCTCAGACTACATACATCAGCCAAAAGGAAAAAAAATCTGCAATTAGCTAGTTCTATACAAACAAGAATGGCAAAGATTATATCGGTAAGTAAAAACAGTTTAATAGATTGGACTAAAATATGTAGGTTATTTCTCATTTATTTAAATATTTTTTCCCAAGATACCACCTCTATAGCTTCTAAATATGCATTTGGCTTACTTTTATTTATTCATACTGAACAGTGCCTAGAGGCTTTGTCAAAAAGCTTGAGTTTATCTGCATGCATACATTACTACTTTGAAACAAAGCTGACATTTCTGGGGTTTGATCATTTAGCTGCAGATTGTACAAACCTGTGTCTTAGCTTTTATCTAACATTGCAAAGAATTTGTCTCCTGTACTAAAATACTTCAGTTTTGTGCTTACTTATTAACCATAAGATATAATAGGTATACTGGATGGTCCAGAGAAGCATTTTAGCTTTTATTCTGAATGGGTTTCCAAAGTCTACCTTTTGATTTATTTTTATTCTTAATAGAACTTACTTATTTATACACAATTTTCCTTAAGGTTACTGGCAAAGCCTCAGAAGGAAAAAAAAATAATTTCAACTATAAAGTACTATTGGTACATCAACAGATATCAGGTCCCACTAAACCCTGCCATTAGAAATTTAATTTAAATGAACATATTAGTTTAAATTAATTAAAATTACTGTCATGACTTGTGCAGTTTCATTCCATTAATTTCAGTAGTGAACTGTTCTTTCTCAACGGAGGAAGGCAAGGTGCAAATAAGAGTACAAAATTCATCCCACAGAGCTTCAACCAAGAAACTCCGTAACAATACAGCTCACAAGAGTGACTATATGTGATTATGTGCTAATTAGTAGGGTAGGTGGGACCAGACCCTTTTGTTAACGCAGCCTGATAGAGCTTCAGGATCTGACTCACAGATTTTAAAATATGAGATGAGGAGTGAGTGGAGCAAGCTAAGTTGTTCAAACTACGCTTAAATACTTATTGTGACATTTCCTGCAAATAAAGAGTTAAAGACTCCTGGTCTAGATAGATGAATCTAACATTTACAGAGGCTTATTTATCCAGCAGTGTAGACTCAGTGATTCTTTTTTCTGCCTTGCCTGGGGTGGCATTTATATGCTTTCTTTACAGTAGGGAGTTTTCCTAGCAGGGTTTTTCAACCAAGATTACTGATTTCCTTTTTCATACTCCTCTGATTAGTCTTTCCTTACTCACCTGACAGCTGAGCATGATTAAACACTAATGAAGAAAAAGAAAGATTTCACTACTAGATTCTTATGAAATGTTAATATTTATTTTTAATCTACAGGGAGATTTTATTTAGCCAAAGGAATAAAAAGACAGAAATAAACCCAAGTTATACGCATGTAAACTTCCCTTTAACTTATCTAGTGCTCTTTATTTATTAGTTAGTCCTGTGTTAGCACTGTTTTGAGCTTAGCTCCACAAGCCTGCTCTTGTTGCAGAAGTTCTGATTCTGTTTTAGCAAAATGGCAATGTTTGGTGTGGATTAAATAGTTACAGGGTTAACAGTGATGAAACAACATTGGTTCCAGTCCTTGTGAGCCACACAGGCTCACAGTCCTTTACAAACCTCTTCAGAGCTTCTGTCTCAGTGCAGATGCCAACCATGAATGCAGTGCAGCTCTTCTGTTCCTAGCAGCAAATAAGAAAATGACACTTAGACTATGATTGGACAATAAAAAAGCTAGAAAGTTACAGATATATTGTCTTAAAATAAAACTTTCTCAAGTAGTACCAGAGAGTTTCCATTTTTGGGTATGTTAATGTGAATTGCAATTATTTATAATTTCGTACAGAATGCAGTTTTTAAAAACCCAAGTCTTAGCTGTTTGTTTCAGGAAGTGAGTCAGTTTTGCTCTGCTTTGATTATTTGGCAAGCACATATCCCCTTGCTCTTACGTACATTTTAGTCTGCGTGTCCATCACTGGAACTTGAATATGATTATGTTTGGCCCAGTAGGTTTATGTCTTTTAGAACTATAACATTACTTCACTTGAACAGTTATTAGGGCAGCATAGATGTAACTACAATTGCTAAATGGGATAATGCAAAATGAATGAAGTGAAAGAACCCCTGGAGACTTCTTGATGTCTACTCTTTCAAGTAATGCACTCAGAATTCTAAGTCTGTCAGCTCATCACAACAGAGAATTATTTAAGGAACTGTGTGAAAAGTATTGCTTTACAAATCTTACAGCCACCCAGAATATAGTGTACTTCATACAATAAAAGTCATAAATAGACATTTCCCTGTTTTCTGGAAACAACTCTCACTACAATGGCTTGTCTTATTACAGCAGTGCAAATGGGAAAGCAAAGTCACAAAGTAGCAGCGTACTGTTGTGGTTTATATACTATTTGCAGACTCTGTATACTGACATAAATAAAGCTAACCTACTAGGCTGATTGTAATTTATATTCTTCTGAGGATAAACTAAGACTGTGACATTTAATTCTTACCCAGCATCTTCTAACGTGTCAGCCACAGTAATGCCATTGCTAATGCTGCTAGATCTTTTAACACTGAATATAAATTTAAGCAAAAATAATTAGCTTTTTAGCATTATAGGTGTGATATGAGACAGATGTTACAACTTAAGGATTTGCAGTCCTCATGAGACTATTGAGATCACATGCAGGAAGGTCAGGTGCCATTCTTTTGTGCAGTTTTTATATATACTCTTAAAAGATACCTGTACAGTATTATTTATCTTTAACAAAATAAAAATAAATATTTGAAGTGAGATATAATATATATGATTTAATAGCAATGACACTAATTTTAGGATAATAGAACCATAGAATGGTTTGGGTTAGAAAGGACCTTAAAGTTCATGAGCAGGGAAACCTTCCACTAGATCAGG
>NW_010289085.1:53762-78597 GCF_000700745.2 Antrostomus carolinensis | reverse complement strand
TTCACCACAACTCTCTGAGCTCAGCCATGCAATCTTTCTTTTACCCAGCGAAGAGTACACGTCTAAGCCTTGAGCCATTGACTTATCTAGGAGAATGCTGTGGGAGACAGTGTCATAGGCCTTGTTAAAGTCCAAGTAAACAACATCCATAGCCTTACCCTCATCCACCAGGTGGGTCACCTGATCATAGAAGGAGATCAGGTTGATCAAGCAGGACCTGCCTTTCATGAACCCATGATGAATGGCCCTGATTTCCTGCATATGCTGTGTGAGCACACCCAAGATGAACCACTCCATTATATTCCCCAGTACTGAGGTTAGACTGACAGGTCTGTAGTTCCCTGGATCCTCCTACTGGCCCTTGTAGATGGGGGTCACATTGGCAAGCCTCCAGTCTTCTGGGACCTCCCCTGTTAGCCAGGACTGTTGATAAATGATGGAGAGTGGCTTTTTGTATTCCTCCACCAGCTTCCTCAGTACTTCTGGATGGATCTTGTCTGACCCCATAGACTTGTGAGTGTTCAGGTAGTATAGCAGGTCAAACAGCTCCCTTCTGAATTATGGAGGTTTAGTTTATTCTCCATCCCCATCTTCCAGCTCAGGAAGCTGGAATACCATGAGGATAACTGGTCTGGCTATTAAAGATTGAGGCAAAGAAGACATTAAGTACCTCAGCCTTTTCCTCATCCTTGGTGGCAATGTTGCCCTTTCAATCCAATAAAGGATAGAGATTCTCCTTGCCTCCCTTTTTGTTGATAATATAATTGTAAAAACACTTTTGTTATCACTAACAATAGTGACCAGATTGAGTTCTAGGTGGGCCTTTGCCTTTCTAATTTTCTCTCTGCATAACCTAACGAGATAGCTGTACTCTTCTTGAGTTGCCTGCCTCTTCTTCCTGAGATGGTGAACCCTTCTTTTTTTCCTGAGTCCCAGCAAGAACCCCCTGCTCAACCAGGCTGGTTGTCTTCCCCACCGTTAGACTTGCAGCACATGGGGACAGTCTGCTCCTGAGCTTTTAAAACTTCCTTCTTGAAGAATGTCCAGGCTTTCTGGACTCCTTTGCCCTCAGGCCTGTCTCCCAAGGGACTCTCAACCAGCATCCTGAACAGGCCAGTTTGGCCTGAAGAAGTCCATGGTAGTGGTCTTGCTAATCCCCCTCCTTACTTCACCATCAATCAAGAACTTTACCATTTCATGGTCACTCAGCCCAAGATAGCCTCTGACCACCACATCTCCCACCAGTCCTTCTCTGTTGGTAAACAGCCTCACCTGGTGGGCTCACTTACCAGCTGTGTCACAAAGTTATCTTCCACACACTCCAGGAACCTCCTAGACTGTTTTCCTTCTGCTGTGTTGTATTTCCAGCAGACATCTGGTAAGTTGAGAACAGGGCTAACGATTGTGAGACTTTTGCCAGCCACTTGTACAACACTTCATCTATCTCTACATTCTGGTTGGGTGGTCTATAACAGACTCCCAACAGGATATGTGCCTTGTTGGCCTTCACCTTAATTCTTACCCATAAACACTCAACCTCATAATCACAAATTTCAAAACACTCCCTAACATAGAGAGCCACCCCATCACCTCTCCTTCCTTGCCTATTTGACATCTCATGACTGAAGTGCTGCAATGGATGGCTATAAACCATTAGAGTCATCCCACTACGTTTCTGTGACTGTGACTATGTCATAACTACCCTGTTGCACAATGGCTTCCAGTTCCTCCTGCTTATTGTCCACGTGGTGTGTATTGGTGTAGGTGCACTTGAGCTGAGCTATAGATTTCATCCTCAACATTGGCATACTGTCCCTGGGATCATCTCTACTGAGCCTAGTTTTATCCCCACCCCCTTCAAACCTAGTTTAAAGGCCTCTTGATGAGCCCTGCCTACTCATGAGAAAGAACCATTTTCCCACTTTGTGACACCTTAAATCCACCTGTTGCCATCAGACCTAGTGCTGTGTAAACATCCTCATCATCAAAGAAACCAAAATTCTGCTGATGGCACCAGCCTCTGAGACACGTGTTAATCAGGTGCATTTTCCTGTTCCTTTCAGTTTTGTTTCCTGCCACTAAAGGGATTGAGGAAAACATTGCCTGTGCTCCTGATCGCTTGTGCTACTTGTGCTTCAACACAACGTGTGCTTCAACCAATCACCCCAGTGCCCTGAAGTCCCTTTTGATTGCTTTTGGACTTCTCTCTGTTACCTCATCAGTTCCAACCTGCATGACCAATAGGGGATAATAATCAGAGGACCGAACCAGACCCGGGAGTTTCCTAGTGACATCCCTTACCAGAGACCCAAGGAGGCAGCAGACTTCCCTGTGGGTTGGGTCCAGTTGGCATGTTGGGCCCTCTGTTCCCCTCAGAAGGGAATCGCCTGTGACAATTACCCTTCTTTTTTTCTTAGCAGAGGCAGTCAGAATGCATGGGGCAGACTGCCTCACATTAGGCAACCCCCTAGATGGTCTCTTCTCTATGTTTTCATTTTCATTTGCTGGACCCTCAATTTCGAGAGCCTCATCCATGTTGTGTAAAGGCAGCTGGGTACGTAAGGGAGACCTGGAGGGAACTTGTCTGCTGCCCTGATCAGGGACCAGTTTCCATTCCCCTCGGTCTCTTAGGTTCCCTCCTTCATCCTGGTGGCAAGAGGGTAGGAGATGCTCTGTTTTTTGTGGAGTCTCCATCTGCTGTCTTTGTCTCAGAGATGATATGGTGTGGTTCCATTCCTTTATTTTTAGGAAGAAAGTCTTCACTGTGAGGGTGGTCAGACACTGGAACAGGTTGCCCACGGATGTTGTGTCTGCCCTCTCCCTGGAAGTGTTGAAAGCCAAGTTGGATGAGGCTTTGAGCAACCTGGTTTAGTGGAAGGTGTCCCTGCTGATGGCAGGGGAGTTGGAATGAGATGATCATAAAGGTCCCTTCCAACCCAAACCATTCTATGATTCTATAATAAGGTCTTCCCAGAGCCTTCTCCATACAGCCTTAACTCTCTCAACCTTTCTTCATAGCAGAGGTGTTCCATCTCTCTGATCATTTTTGTGACCCTCCTCTGGACCCACTCCGACAGGTCCATGTCTTTCTTGTGGTGAGGACTCCAGAGCTGGGTACAGTACCCCCGGTGGGGTCTCACTGGAGTAGAGTAGAGGGCCAGAATCACCTCCCTCAACCTTCTGGTTGTGCTTCATTTGATGCAGCCCAGGATATGGTTGGCCTTATTGGCTACAAGTGCACATTATGTTCTAATATCTAGCTCTTCATTCACTAGTACCCCCAAATCCTTCTCCACAGGGCTGCTCTCAATCCAATCCCTTCATCCCCCAGCCATTAAGATTACCAGGGATTGCCTCAAACCAGGTGCAGGACTTGCACTTGGCCTCATTTAACCTCATGAGGTTCACATGGACTCACTTCTCAAGCTTGTCCAGTTCCCTCTGGATGGCATCCCATCCCTCAGGTGTGTCAGCTGCACCACTCAGCTTGATGTCATCTGAAAACTTGCTCAGAGTACGCTTGATCCTAGTGTCTATGTCATTGATTAAGGTATTAAACACTACTGGTCTGAATATGGACCCCTGAGGGATACCATTCATCGTTGATCTCTATTTGGACATTGAGCCATTGACCACCATCCTCTAGATGTAACCATACAACCAATTCCTTATTCACCAAAGAGTCCATCCATTTCTCCCCAATTTAGAGAGAAGGATGTTGTGGGAGAGTGTGTCAAAGGCCTTTCAGAAGTCCAGATAGATGATGTGTAGATCTTCTGCTGTCCACTGATGTAGTCACTCCATCATAGAAGGACACTATGTTGGTCAGGCAGAACTTGCCCTTGGTGAAGCCATGCTGGCTGTTCCAAATCACCTTTCTGTTCTCTATGTGTGTTAGCATAGCTGTTAGGGTGATCAGTTCCATCATTTTCCCAGGCACAGAGGTGAGATTGAAAGGTTAGTAGTTCCCAGCATCCTCCTTTCTACTCTTTTTGAAAATGGATGCAATGTTTCCCTTTTTTCAATCACCAGGGACTTCACCTGACTGCTATAACTTTTCAAATACTATGGAGAGTGGCTTGGCAACTATATCAGCCAATTCTCTCAGGACTGTGGGATTCATCTTGTCAGGTCCCATAGACTTAGGCATGTTCAGGTTCCTCAGGTGAACCTGATCTTCTTTTGCGGTGGAGGGTGGTTTTGGTCCCCTAATCCCAGTCTTGTGGTCCATCCACTCAAGAGGTGTGGGAAGAGGGTCTTGAAATTAAGAATGAAGCAAAAAAAGTTGAGTACCTCAGCCTTCTTCTTGTCCATTTTTGCATCTGACAGTTGTGTTAATCAGGTTTGCTTTGACCTTCTTTTTCTAGTTGACATTCTTGTAGAAGTTCTTCTTATTATTCTTTGTGTCCCTCATCAATTTGATCTCCAGCCACGGCTTGGCCTTCATGACTGTGTCTGTGTAATTCACTTCATGAGGTTAATGATCAGCATGGATAGTAGTTTTGCAATGAAATAAAGGTAGCTAACCATTCATACATTTCATTATTACTTTGAGACAGGCAGATGCTGTAAATCATAATACACTTCACAGATGACATAAAAGATGAATTTGGTTTGTAACATTTTCTTATTGACTGCCAGATATATCACAGATGATGCTCATGGACTTGGTCTTTGATGGAAAGCCTTCAAAGGAAGAAAAATGCTGCTCACGGCCATGACTTCCAGCCAGCAAAAGCAGTAGGTTTCCTATCACATAGTTGTGACTGCCATGGTAAGAAGGGGAAGAGTGCTATACAGGAACATAACCATTTCTAACTATTAACCACAGAGCTATAGAATCATAGAATGGTTTGTGTTGGAAGGGACCTTAAAGATCATCTAGTTCCAACCCCCCTGCCATCAGCAGGGGCACCTTCCACTAGACCGGGTTGCTCAACACCTCATCCAGCCTGCCCTTAAACACCTCCAGGGAGGGGGCATCCACAACTTCCTTGGGCAACCTATTCGGTTCTATGATCATCTATTGTAAACTGCCAAGTAATGGGGAAAGATAGAGAAGAAACGGTTACTGAAATCCCACTTCACTCAGAGTAAATTTGTGCCTGTGGTGCACAGAGAATAATTGAAGGTAATAACAAAGTTACCTATCCGAAGTGCACCACTTGAATCCTAGGTATATGGGTTTTTACCAAAGCACATTCCTCCTCTTCAAACTTCATTTCTGAGCAGAATTACACACTAATATTGAGACTCCATGAGTACTTCTAAAAGTAAATATTTTCAAATTCTCAAAATTTGGATCAAGTGATTTGCTGGATTTTTCAGTGAAAGTTTGCTAAACAGGATTATTCGAGTGGGAAGGAAATCTAAAGGAAATAAATCTGCACTTTTATGCTAGTTGCAACACACAGCCTGAAAGTTTGATCCTGCAATGTGCTTATTTCCCCTTCACAATATTAATCCCAGAAATAACACTAGCTGTCAGCTAAAGCAAAAGGAGAGGAGTGTACCTAATGAGAGAATTTTCTCTTCCCTTCAGCATCCCTAGAAATTGAAAGATCACAGAGTTTAGCAGGATAGGAACATTGAGCTCAATTTCCAATTCTTTCTACAGATATGATTTCTGAAGGGCGATGTTCCTTTGAGATAGTAAAAGGATTACTCCACTGATGCATATCATCAGCTTATATTTAAGCATAAAGCTGGAAGTGACTTGGAAAGAAGGGAATTCTGTTAACTTACTAATTAAATTGCAATGTCTTATTAGTATCTTCTCTCAGTAATCTGATATGAAAGTCACTAATATGATATGACTGTAACATTGTATTAGCAACAATATATTCTAATATGATATGAATTCTAATGCAATACAAAGGAATGTTGCTAATGTGCTAATCGGATAAGATATTGCTAATGAGATATGAGAGACTCCACTAAAAAAAATTCATATTACTGCTCTTAACTTTTTGAAGATAGCATTAACCTTGCCCATCAGGGATACTGCAAAATGTCTTTTTACTCTTTCCTGGACATTTAGGGTTCTGTCTGTCTACATTTCAGATTTATAGGCACTATGTTTTTACTGGTAGAATATTTGTTCACTTATAATAAAGAGAATAAATAAGTGCAGAGTGATTTGTGTAGTCTCAAAACAGCATGTGCTGATGCAGTAGTTACTTAGCATGGAGATAATGTGCATAATTAGGCAACACTTTCCCAAAATCACAGAATAATTTAGATTGGAGAAGACCTTTAAGATCATTGAGTTCAACTGAAAACAACACTGCCAAGTTCACCATGTCCCTAAGCACCGTGTCTATATATTTTTTAAATATTTCCAGAGATGGTGACTCAACCAACTCAAACACTTCCCTGGGCAGCCTGTTCCAATTCTTGATAACCACTTCAGTGAAGAATTTTTTCCTAATATCTAATATAAACCTCCCGTAGTGCAATTTAAGGCTGTTTCCCCTTGTCCTTTCATTGTTACTTGGAAAAAGAGACCGACATCCACCTCGCTACAAACTCATTTCAGATAGTTGTAGAGTGTGATATGGTCTGCCCTCAAACTCAATTTCTCACAGTTCTCTCAGCTACTCTTTGTAAGACTTGTTCTCTTGTTTCAAATAATCACCAATAGGCTTGCAAAAATTTGATCTTAAAGCTCAAAATATTCAGGTGGAAGAGAGTAGTGCCATTCCCCACATTACACAAGAAGAAATTGAGGCTCAGAAAAGCGAGTTATCCATCACATAACTGGATGTAAATCTGGTCAGAACTGTAAAATTCCAGTAGTCAGAGGTCTATTTTATTATTATTTCTTCCCTCTCCTACTGTAAATTTTCATTTTCTTTTTCTTCCTCATTGCTTGGTGTGTTCTCAAGCAGGGATGAAAAGAGTGATGGTGGTATTAAGAGATTAGACTAGAGCTGCAGAGGTTGTCCTTCCTTCCCCCACCTATGAGACATCAAATGGAAAAAGAAAAATATAAACTCAACTATGAGGTTTTTAAACTGATTTGCCTGAAAATGTTACACTCTCGTTATTTGGGCTATACTCCAGCTGATATAAATCAGAGCACCTCTTCTGACTTCAGTGCAGTTATGACCTCTGCACTACATAATAATCTATGCATTTGAGAAAGATATTCACAGTAGTTTTCCTACTAGGGGAGGAAGGGAAACGTAAAGCATCAAAGCTGATACTGTCCATTTGAAAATTCCTCTTTTCTAGATCAGAAATGGGAAATCTGCATCATACGTGTTAGAATTGTCATGAATCACTGATAAGATGCTATACAACCAAAATATCATGTCAGTGAATCCTTGGTTTCACAGTCCTGTGGATCAGCCTGATAAACAGACATGCTGTTTTGAGAAATGGTTCATGTGTAGTAACGGAAATTGAGGACGACTTTGACTTAGTATTAGTCTAACTAACAGGAAGAATTTTAGTGTGGCTTTTTCTATACAGATCTCAATAGCAAGACTTTTCTATATAAATAGATGTGACAACAACAACAATAACAAAAAAAACCTAGCACCTTTTATGGATTTAAAACACTAGATTTTAAAATTAATATTTGGTTATAGAAATATAGCCAGTCTTGTGGAAAGTTCAAGATATTTAGTGGTGTTACTTTTAGTTATCCATAACAGGGACAGAACATAATCTAAAAAATCAGATGTTAAAACAACCGAGTTAAAGGCCACATTGAGCTTGTCTAGTTATTGTTATTTAAGACAAGAGAACGGTTATAAAGATGACAACATAGCTTGGTAAATCAATGAGATTTCAAGCTGTCTCAGATTAAACCTGTATTCATCTCTCCATGAATTTTAGAGAAAGAGCCATCTGCCCATTGAGTTTGCTGTCCAACTTCTCATGTTTGTTTATATTTATCTCTTTAAGAGATAACATCACAGCCCCCTCCAAGAGAAGATCTGTGCTCTTCTCTGCTGTTCATCACTGTCTGGCAGTGTCCTCAGATCACTATTTAGGTTGTAACAGTGTCATGTTAGCTGATAGGCAGGCCAAAATTTATTGAAAATAATTTTTAACTTATTGCCACTCATTGCCATAATTTTAGTAAAGTAATCAGGGAATTCATTCATGAATGGGTATTTCCCTAAACTCCATTGCAAACTGTAGCTCCTCAAAGCCAACTATTTTTGTTTGGCTAGATAATGATCAACCTCACTGTAGGAGGACTGCTTCATTAGGTGCTAAAAATTTCAATTCCTGTTAGAGAGATAAATACAACATATTTAACCCCACTTCTTACATCTTCTCATTTTTTATGTTTTCACTGCAATAATTTTGTTCTTGAATGAGTCTATATGTTGTCCTGTAACAGGACAGGAAAATAAATAAATAACAAAAAAATAAAACAAGTCTCCAAAACAGCCTTTCCCCTAGACACAGTTTTAAATTATATAAGAATGGATCATAAGAGAAACAAAAGAATCTTTTGTGCTCTGATCCTCTATCTTTTTTTTTTTATTATTATTTTTCAAGAATGTATTTAATTAATGAATCAAACTATTTGTTATGATGGAGAAACAGAATAAGTATATCTCAAAATAAATGCCAAATACATTGTTGGATAGAAGGAAGATCCTGTAATGCATGTTTTCTCTGAGATGGGGGTGAATTAGGTAGTCCTGAGGTGCCTGTTCATCAGTAGAGATTCTGAATGTAACACCTATGTGTATATGTATAAGTGTATATATAGCACCTACAAAAAGTGTTAAGAGACAACACTTCTAAACTGATATTTAGCAGAAGGAAGCTTCATCAGTGGAATTTACAGTTAGGTGCACATCCAGACATCATTAGGATGTGTATTATATTACATTAATTAAAATATGTAAAAAAAATATATATTAACTCCTTGATCCTTAGGTGGTCTTTCTTGATTTCAGCAAAGCATTTGACACTGTCTCACACAGCATCCTTGCTCACAAATTGAGGAAGTGTGGATTAGATGATTAGGTAATGAGGTGGACTGTTAACTGGCTGGAGGGAAGAAGCCAGAGAGTGGTGGTCAATGGAGCAGAGTCTAGTTGGAGACCTGTGTCTAGTGGGGTCCCTCAAGGGTCAGTACTAGGACCAGTATTATTCAATATATTCATCAATGACCTGGATGAGGGAACAGAGTGCACTGTCAGCAAGTTTGCTGATGATACAAAGCTGAGAGAAGTGGCTGACACACCAGAAGGCTGTGCTGCCATCCAGCGAGACCTGGACAGGCTGGAGAGCTGGGCAGGGAAAAACTTAATGAAATATAAGAAGGGCAAGTGTAGGGTGTTGCATCTGGGCAGGAACAACCCCAGGCTCCAGTATAGGTTGGGAAATGATCTGTTAGAGAGCAGCGTAGGGGAAAGGGATCTGGGAGTCCTGGTGGACAGCAGGATGACCATGAGCTAATCCCTAATATTCTGTGATTCTGTGTGATTCTGTGATTCTGTGATCCTTAGCTTAAAACCTTTCCTTTTAATTCCTGCTTCAACAGATGTATCAGTTTTTGTAGGTAGACATGCCTGGGAAAGGGTAATATGTGTGTGGGGGTGTTTAGTTTGTTAGTTTCTGTTAACTATGTACTATGTAAAATCATATTTTCATACTTAGAGTTAAATTTATATTATTTTGGTAACAGTTTAATCTTCTATAGTGCCTGGCACCTTGTAGGTGTAATCTCTCTTCCCCAGAAAGTTTGTTACTACACAAGTTAGAACAGGAACAAGAGACAGGGAACATAAACTTTCTTTTGCTTCTTGACTCCCTTTTTTATGCCATTTTGGCAAAGTTATACAGTTATTTTGTGGTTTAGATTATCTGCAAAATGGGTGTATTAATAATTACCTTCTTGCAGAGGTAATTATAAACTGTTTAATACTGATTAATAATTAGAAATGTTTAATCCCCTTACAGAAAGGGAATTAAATGCAAAGTACTATTATTGCTGTTAATAATGCACAGTGAACTTTCATGCTTATATGTAGTGGTTTCCTGTTTTATCCATTTCCCAGCTTAAGACTTTTTAAATTGAAACTATATTAGGCAAGGTTATTCAGGAGAAAGTAGAATGGTGGATGCAAGGATAAAGTTGAGGTAGGAGGTGAGTTATTGAAGGGAAATGAAGCCACTGACTTCATTGTGTCTTATAACAGAATGGAGGAAAGCAGCACAAAAGAACTATTAGTACTAATATGAATAATGACCTATAAATATTCCATTTGTTAACCATGTAATCAATTCTCTAGTCTCAATGGATGTCTATCTTCTCTTTTGTATATTTGTATATTATAATTTAAATGCATACATTATAATAACTTTTTTGGCTTACTGGTTTAATGTATGAGAGATTATTCATTTAGCAGTCAGATATTTATTCATTCATATTGGATTGGAATTGCAAAATCCTTGCGTAGCAGACTTAATACACTAAGTATTCCATAGAAAAGTAAGGTTAAAAGTGATATGATGTAGGGGTTTCTAAAGCTGACAGAGGCATCTGATGTTCAGCTTTGGGTACTGCTGGTAGACACGTTATTTAGACAGATTTCAGCCATAGTTACTCTACTGAATCTCCTATGTTGGATGTGTGAGATCCATATAAGAAGAACACACATTTGTTTTTTTTTAAATTGCAGCCTGCTGATGCTCGCTAGTGATTTACAGTTTGATGGGCTAAAAATGGAAAGTTAGAACATTTGTCATGCTGTCCTTGGTGACAGTACTAGGCAGAGCCATGTTCAACAAAATAATTTAATCAGTATGAACTTTTCTTCACCAGTTTTGCCCACCTAACAAGCTTGCTTGAGTCCAGGTAGACTATCTAGTGCTTAAGAGAGGTTTGGGGAGGTTGTTTGTGACCTTCATTGAGATAAGAAATCTAATGCCTCTAGACTTGCTATTCCCTCTTCTCTAGGTTTTGAATAGGTGTTGTGGTTTAACGCTGGTAGGCAGCTAAGCACCTTACAAGCACTTGTTCACTCACTCCGCATGGGATGAGGAAGAGAAAAGGGTAAAAGTGTGAAAACTTGTCTTTTGTGATAAAGACAAAAGCCAGGTATGCAAGCAAAGTAAATCAAGGAAACCATTCACCACTTCCCATGGGCGGGCAGGTGTTCAGCCATCTCCAGGGAAGCAGGGCTCCATCACATGTAACAGTTACTTGGGAAGACAAACACCATAATTCAAAATATCCTCCCCACCACCCACCCCACGCACACTTCCTCCTTCCCCCAACTTTTTATGCTGAGCATGATGTCGTATGTTACAGAATAGCCCTTTGGTCAGTTGGGGTCAGCTGTCCCAGGTGTGTCTCCTCCCAACTTCTTGTGAACATCCAGACTACTGGCTAGAGGAAGAAAAGGCCTTGATGCTGTGTGAGCTCTATTGAGTCATAACTAAAATATCCTTGTCCTGTCAACACAAAATTTCATTACAAATATAAAACATAACTCCATACAAGCTACTCCGGGGAAAATTGACTCTATCCCAGCCTAAACGGGTGCAGTAGCTAAACCATACCCTGGTTTCCAAACATGCGTATAGAATTTACTTGCTTTTTATCCTCTTACAAGTAGGTGGCTTTCCCAAGTAATGAATCTATAGGCCATGAAAGTCATGGTCTCTCTTGGAAATAAGTAATCTATGAATACATTTCCTTAGAGAAAAAAAAAAAAAAAAATTGAAAGTTATGGGGAAAAAGCCTAAAAAACTCCAAAACAAAACCAAAAACTTTCCACCTTCTTTTACTTCTTACGATGCTATTTCTTCATACCACAGGGGCTTCAGTTGCATTTTCAAAATATGACAAATCAACTGAGGTGTGTGTTGTATTCTGGATATCCTAGCTGAACAAAATGTCACCAGAGCTCTAGGCAAATGAATATTCAGTGTCCATAAAGGTCAATCAAATAGTCAGAGATATTCACATGCTTGTAGAGATGGAAGAACAGGGGAACATCTGCATAAACATCTGAAAGTGGCCCAGCTACCGACCCTTGTTCTCACAGAAATGTCTGTCTACACTTTCATCTTAAATATAGGTATCTATAAAGGAATAGATGGGCAGAAAGACATATGGACAGCCACATGTTGAAGGACGGTTGGTTGAACAAAGCTGGCACTGAGCAAAGAGGTGATGAACGATTTTCCTAGAGATGAGAGATGATACTTTTTGAGACTTGCACATTCTGGAACCTGGACCTTATTACCATTATCTCTGAGGAGCTAGATTCCCCAAAGAGCATCTCACATTTACCTGTTATCAAGCTATTACAGGACTGTTGTTTTTTGGATGGTCTCTTGAGTCTTCAGCTTCTTTCGCCTCAGAAAGAAAGATAAAACTTTAATATCTGTGTTCCACCTCTGGACATTTCAGTTTGAAAGAAAAAGAAAGAGAATGATGTTTCAGTCTCAAGGGAACTTAATCATGTCACTTGTAACACTGTCCAGATTTCTCATAGATTTCCATTACTGGCTGCTGTAATATCTCTGACTCACTCCCTCTTTCTTGAACAAACTTGGCTTTCGTTCCATTTATTCCCTTCCTTCTGATAGACTATAGATCTGTTCATCCAAAGTCATAAATCCTCACTAGTAGGATATACAATAGAGATTTAGTGACTTTGCCTGTTGGGTCCAACAAAGAGTTCAGAATCTCTCTTGATAACATTATCTCCTGCTTTTTTAATTTCTTAGCACAAATATTTTCTGTAAAATTGAAATCCTTTATCTTAAAACCATAGATCTTAGCTGTGACCTTGTACCCTTTAAATGCTACTGAATGTTACCTTTCCTTTTTTGCCTGGTCAGCTTACAGTATTGTCTACTATTTTGTACTGGTTCTCAACCACCATCCTCTATTTATCCACAGTAGTTAATTTTCTTCTTGGCCCTAGGAAGCTTAAAGGAAATTTCTTCCCCCTTTTTTTTTTTCCCCCCCCCCCCCCAACTGTGAGTTGGGTTATCAAGGTTATTGGAATTACAATTTGGATTTGTTTCATGTCTCTTAGTTAAGACAGTAAGTTAAAAAACCTGATGTTAAAAAACCTGATGTTTAAAAAAAAAATAAAAAAAAAAAATATATATATATATATTACTGTATGTTCTGTTTCTACTAGTTTGCATTATTTAATCAAGAGTTTCTCAATGTCAGTCTATTTGCATTTATATTGCACTTTTCAAGCAGGTACTTTATAAAACTTTTATCTTTTTTTAAGGAACTAGAATAAACTATTAACTAAACTGCTAGAGAGAGAACAGACAAGTCAAATTTGAGAAGTTTCAGTCTGTTTCCTTCATGAAATTCAAGCATGAGACATTGCACATGTGGATAAGGTTTTGCCTATTTTCCAACTATAGAAATATTCTCTTTTTGACAAGTTGATTAAAAAACCACCACCAACAACAAAACCCGGCAATAAGACCACAAGCTATGAAAATTACCTTTGATACACCAGCAGGGGTTTTCTTCTTGTTGTTTTTTTCTGTTGGGTGAGACATGTTATGTTAGGTATTTAGTACGGTTTCTTATGGTTTTTTTATAGTTTTCAAATAATTTCCCCTCTTCAAAATAAATCTCAGCCAACAGATCATATTCTCTTCTCCATTACATGATTTAGATTTAATGAAAGGGAACACTAATGACACAATTTGTAAAGTTGTATAAACAGATTTTATCACCACTTACTTTACTACTGCTTTTCCAGAGTCCCTCTCAAACAAATAGTCACAGAAATCCCAATCTCACTTTCAAAAAAATTGAAATGTTTCACAGTTTATGATGTTGTTAATTCACAGGTATATTAATCTGGGCTGGCACAGGGTGTCCTAAAATATCGCCTTGAACATAATATATCCTGCCCATTGATTGCTAACAGATCTCATTCACCTTTTCTTCATTCTTTTCTTAGAAAAGGAAGGACATGAGACCACTGAATATGGAGGATAGTAATCTGTCTTGCACAACATATGCAGCTAAACAGGAAGTAAGGCAATGGTTTGTGTTTTTTAATATCAAGAATTCAAAGGAATTAGGGTCCTGTGAATTCAGAGTTACAGATGTGATTCATTTGACTTCAATTAGATATACACAGAGCAGATATTTTCATCTTAGCTAGTCACTGCATACTCTCTCTATCATAAATGGAGAGAAGTAATCACATCCAAGGCATGATTCCTCTCTTTTTAAAGCAAGGATCTAAACATGCTGTGAAGTACATAATTCTGTTCAGTGGCTGTAAAGGAAGATTATTTAAGGTGCAGACATCATTGTACATATTTAAAGCTACATAAAAGCTAATTCTTAACTAATAAATATACAAGGATATCCCTACTCTGATTTAAAAAAAAAAAAAAAGACTTATTTCAAATTTCTATGGATATGGGGGACATTTATTCCTATTTATGTTTTGTTTAAGTAATTCTGTAAATCTCACAAGATACCTACCAGTCTTTGATTCTACCAATTCCTAAATCACTCTCTTTATCTGGCCCTGAAAAGTATATCACAACCATTCCTATTTTGTGCCTTAGAATTTGATTTAATTCAAAAGTCCCTCCAGGTTGTGGAATATCTCCAGCTTAAAGTAGCAGGATTTTTTTACCTAGAAATGGCAAGATCTAGAGCTATTTGCATTAATACATGTTGACTTCTACAATACCACACTATTCCAACACTGAGAAAAAGAGAAAAAAAACCTACTACATCACAGAAAAATCTGAGGTGAAGAATGTAGGATTAAAAAAAAAAGATAGTGTCTGAAATTTGGATTTCAAAATAAAATAAAAAACAAACAACAAAAGAAAATGTGTGTGGAGGGATTGTTTTCTTTTAGTTTGATTTTTGGGGTTTTTTTTTTGGTTAGAGGGTTTTTTTTGGGGAAAAAAAAAACCAAAAACCCTTCACTAAAAAGAAGTGACAAAGCAAACAGTGCCTGAAATCCCAGTCTTTCTTTTCATGCATAGTCCCCTCTGTGCAGATTCTTAAGTGTCCATTTGTTTGCTGTGGTAATTTATGTCATTCTGTATTGTATTATACACCTAATGCACAGCTGGTCTCCTAATGTAGATTTCATCACTCTTGCTTCCACATAACCCTTCTTTGCACCAAGTACTTATCTTTACAATTATTTTCCATGGTCTCTGAATCTCTAGGCAGCATAACATTTTTGGTTGCCAAGCTGCTGGAGCAGCCTGGCTACATTCAAATCCAAATGTTAATGTTTTCTACTTCCTATATAAGCAAAATGTGAATTTTGTTTTTAGATGTGTAGCTTATTGTTCAATAATTCTCAGTACCACATCAGGCTGCAGGAATCTTAGGAAGAAAAAAAAAAAAATTATATATATATATAGGTTTAGTTTTTGTTTTGTTTTTAATCGATCTCTGTTGCAAAACATTGACACAAAAAGTAGTAATCTTTTCTTATCTGTCTTCCGGAACTGAACAGTGTACTTTCAAAGCAATTAAAACAGCTTATAATAGCAATCTGAGCATTGTCCTGGACTAGCTAGATATGGACTACCAGAAAAGTTAGAGAGCTACTGATGACTAGACACCAAGATTTTTGTACATTTACCTTTTGTTGACTTTGTAAAGATTTTAGTAGGAATTCATGTGTTATTAGAAAGCACTCAAAGATTCATGGATGAGAATTTCTCTACATTTGATGTGTTGTGTTAATGTACTCAAGCTAAACCTAAAGTGTAGAGCAGAGGCCAGGATTAAAAAAAAAAAAAAAAAAAAGTACCCAAGTATCTACACAGCATCTCAGGTGGGTTAACGAATTTGCCCTGACCGCCCAGCCTCAGTCACGGTAGCAATGACACTGGAGACAAGCCAGTCTCTTTAAAGAGGGGAGACATAAGTGTTTAAATCCAGAAATAAGTCAGAGTGAATTCTCCACTGAGATATTTGAAAGGGAGTCTTTAAGAGCTTTTCATACCATTGGAACATGTTAAGGCTCCCAGGTAGATTGTGAATAAAAGACTTTGAGAATAAATGGTAGCAGCAGTCCTGCTTCCTAGTGCATGAACCCTTGGAAGGTGTGGTAGCTGTTCTAGGACTTCAACGTTGTACATAAGATGTCTCTTTGACAAAGCTGTAGGAAGAAGGCTTTTCACAATGAGAATTAGGACATGAATTTGTTGCAGCATACAACTCACAAAACACAGACCAAAGAAATGCAAAGATATCACACTTCTTCCTTCCATTTCTTCTTTCTTCCAAGAACCTGCATGCATCCTTAGTAGAGCTGCCCTTAGGTGGTTTACAGTTTTGCATGGAGGCTTTTGAAGGGCTGCTTCAAAAAAACACAATACCACAGAAAGCAAAAATGACCAGAGAATGCACCCACCACCACCTAATGTGACAATTGCCTCAAGAGGGGGCCTGTATAAAACTGTTATGTTCTTTACAAAAACAAACAGACAACCAAAAACAAACAAAAACCCCCTAACAAGCTAATGAACAAAAACTCAAAATCACCCCCTTAGGAAGTCCAATTTCACTCTTGTCCCCTTAAGATGACGTAAAAACCTAGGGGAAAGGAAAAAGGAAAAAAAATAAAAATTAAAAAAGCCCTTCTTAAATATGGTGTGATTGAACATCTCCAAAGTGTGTACCCCAGTGGGTGAAGGAAAACATGAAATTTATGACTTTGGTGTCTGTGCTACTTTCTCCTGCTACTCTGAGTTACTCTTCATTTTGACTAATATACTGTTTCTTCCTAAGATGATCACTAACTGAATGATTTTCCTCCATCTGTCTAAAAAGGCAAGTAAAGTAATGAATAGGTTAAGACATCCTCTCACCCCTAGAAAATGTCCTTTCCAGGTCAAGGTTAGAGTCAGAATGGTAAGAGATGTGTGCAATGGGAGCTTGTTTCTGTTGTAATTGCTAGCAGACTAAGCAGACCTGAGCCTCCGGGGATGTTGGTCCGTCAGTGATAAATTGATACAAAATATTCTTGAAAAGTTTGTTTTGCTGCCATTATGCTAATATTTGCTTAGTGGATATGAGTTCTGCGTGAAATGCCTGCAGTCCGAAGGAGAATGAGGCACTTTAAATTAATAAATAACAATAACAATGATGACATCAGGGTCAAGAGAAAGAATGGCTAATGAAAACCATCACCTGAGCTCAGCCAGAGCACGAGAGTGAATCTAGCTTGATGTGCACTGGGGAATTCTGGGAATTTAACAATTAAATGCTGTTTCTCCAGAGAAGAGAGGGCTCCATCTTCCTCGACATTGCTAATGAAGTGTAATTCATTTTACCTCTTCTCCACCTTTCAAAATCAAAGTTCAAGAGGCCGTAGCAGACAAATTTCAAAGGAGAGGAATGCATACCTCTTGCAATGCTGCTCATGCTCTTTAGGGAATATCCTCATGTTCTATTAATTATTGTACTTCTCTGGCATTATTATTCATGGAATAGCATCTCAAAATACTTGATTTAGCAGTGGTTCTGGAACTAATACTAATAAGTACAAGGTTGTGCCTTGGGTAGAACATGTTTGTTTTTTTTCTTTTCTTATGGGTACAACAGAGGGTAATACTTTTCTTCACAATTCAGCCAGGTTTTTTTTTTGCATCTGTGAGCTGAAGGCAGTCATTTGGTTAATTATATTAGTATCAATATTTAAGAGAGGCATTGGAAGCATACCACTGGAAACAGTGGTGAAGCATCCATATACACACAACCCCAAGTGGTGTTGCTGCCATATAACCTGCTGCATATAAGCAGACAGAAATGTGAACAGAATGTCTCACACTATTATCAAAAATATAAGCCAATCCACTTAACAGAGATAACAAGCTGCTTTACAGGTTCTCAAAGAGGTAACTATAGTTGCGTGCAGACCTTTTCAGGGCACACACTGTCCAGCCTCCACCTTGCCAGAGCACTCCCTTGGACATAATCTCAAATTGCATTGGAGTACTGGTATCTCAAACAGGTGACGTCACTGGGAAAAATAACCAGTGAGTGGCTAGGAATTAATATCATAGCTTGTAAGGAGATTTCGGACCTATTAAACTAGAGAAAGTGTCAATAGCGGTTCGAGTGGCTGGAAGATATTCCCTTTTGAAAGTCCTTGGCATTAAACTAGTTTCTTCTGAAGAGCTAAAAGGTCAAAGAATCAGCATTTTAAATCTGAATGAATGAAATTTGGCTTTTTTTTTTTCCCTTGTTTTTAGATAAATAAAGATTTTCTAAATAAAAAAGAACGAGCTCTATATTTAACTATATTTTTGTGTTTGCCTGATACATTAATCTCATTTTAGGGACCCAGGAACCCTGGAACTTCAGCCTCACTTTACTAAATACTTCTACTTAAATTGAAAAAATTTCCCACCTGGGTTTTTGACATTGTATATGTTTATTCAGGTCACAAACAAGGGTTTGAAATGAGCTCCAGCTACGTAGTTTTCCATGACATAAGGGCATTCTCCTGTGGGAAAATTTAGACTTTCTTAAACGTGAAATGTGCTCTGTTATCAAGTGAATTACCTTACTAACCAATGTTGAAATATGTATCTTACTGATTTTAACAATTTTAATTAGGTATACATTCAATGTTTTATTTATTTAAAAAATAATTCAAAGTACATCAGAGCTTATAAGTAATTTTTAATTTGAGAAATAGGTAAGCATTCTGCTGTCAAGCAGTCAACTGGATATAATCCTAACATGAATTGCACTGCTAAGAGAGAACAATTCTTTTTTTATTATTATTATTATTTTACAAGGTTATGATTTCTTCCTCTAACTATATAATAAATAGTCTTTTAAAAATATATCTAAATTTTGACAAGAAAACAAGGAAGAAGAAAACCTTCTTAGCTTTTGACTGATCTTGGCATTTCCTTTGCTTATTGGATATCGATGTGAAAAGCAGATTGCAATGTTTAACTGTCTAATATATGCTGTGAAATATTTCATTGATACTACCGTACTGAATTCTTATCCATTAAAAGTCTTTCATATTATCTGCATTTCTGCACATTGTTACTAGAGACTACTTTGTGCAAGACTGTTTTATTAGGATAGAGCTTTTTGATGGATGTCAAACAGCATGTAATATATATTGCACTTTATGTATATATATTTTATATTTTTCTAAAATGAAACAATAAGTACAATTTGAAGACATATAATAACACGCTATGTATTTGTGAAAAGTATATGACAATTAGTACTATAGTTTTAGAACAATACATGCTGTTATAGCTTTAATTCCAAAAATATACACACTCTAATATGGTAGTTGTCATCCCAGAAATATACATGCTGTGATAGTTGTCATTACAGAAATATACATACTGTGATAGCTGTCATTGTGAAATACACACTCAGTAATAGATGTCAGCAATGAAATATAATAATAATAATAATGTCTAGCAATTTTTCATCCCAGGTCTGAAAGAGCTTTAAAAGTATAGTATCCTACCCAATTTTCAGATGGAGTAACTGCTGTCCAGAGAGGATAAGTTATTTGCCCAAGGTCATACAGCAGACCCAGCGTGAAGGTGGGAACAGAATGCAGATTTCTTTTCTTCTGGCCTGGACATTGTGCCACATCTCATCAAAATCACTCTGTATGTGGAAGAAATGGATATTCTCTCACAATGGGACTTGAGGCTGTTTAGAAACTGGCAGAACTGGCTTGGCACCTACCGGAATCAAGGCTCATTCCCCTTGAACAGAGATAACAGAATAATTCACAACAAATCATTTATCTGACAAATTAGCTTCCTTCTACTTCCCAGAAGATCACAGCCTTCTCAGATTTATTTGCTATCTGAAATGATTTGGCAGACTTTTCTGCCTTTTTTTTTTTTTTTATTATTATTGTCTGTGGAAATACTATTTTTTTTTTTTTTCTTAATTTTTAAACGGGGTGCTTATTTACAATTGGTCAGAGAAATTTTGTAATCTTAATAAAGTCTTCTTGACTGGGTAAAAGAGCAGGCACATCTTACTGAAAATATTTGCATCCTAAAAACTACTACTGCTAATAGTAATAAATGTTTGATAAACACATTCCTGGCAGGAAAACTCAGTGTCTTGAGTATTGAAAGAAAAATGGGTATCAGATAAATTGATTCATGTAGAAATCCACATTTTTACAGTGTTTGTTTGACTCCAGAAATGAGATACATTAACTCCTAAGATTAGTCTGCACACAAAAGCTAAAGCAATTAGGAGCATTCAGTACAAGAAATACTGGTAAGAGAACATATATCAAAGAATCATAGACTCATAGATTCATAGATTCATAGAATCATAGAATCACAGAATCACAGAATCATAGAATGGTTTGAGTTGGAAAGGACCTTAAAGATCATCCACTTCTAAGCCCCCTGCCATGGCAGGGACACCTTTCACTAGACCAGGTTGCTCAAAGCCTCATCCAACCTGGCCTTGAACACTTCCAGGGAGGAGCAGCCACAACTCCTCTGGGCAATCTGTTCCAGTGTCTCACCACCCTCACAGGAAACAATTTCTTCTTAATATTCTAACAACCTCTTCCAGTTTGAAACCATTTCCCCTTGTTCTGTCACTCCCTGCCCTTGTAAAAAGTCCCTCCCCAGATTTCTTGTGTGAAAGTTGTTAGAAAAAATAATATGATTTAATAATAACAATGCTGCCATTACAAACCTTGGTAATTGTGCAAGGCACTGTATAAGCATAGCATGGAATGATACACATATTCAAAATGGCCTTTGAGATGTCAATATTTTTAGTCAATATTTTTGCTTGCATGCAACACAGAAAAATCTTTACAGAAGGATAGTGGAAGTCTTTCTCTCTTGGGATTCTAATAATGTACATAAAAGACATTCAAAGGGTCACAATTTCCAAAGTAAATACTTAGAGAATCTGCAAGGAGAAGATTTGAGTAACAGTTGGTCTATGAAATATTTTATTTATTTTCCATAGAAATGTTTAGGTCCAAATCTCATTCTTTGTTCTTTTTTACAATGACTGAAGAGAACACTCCGATAATGAGTCAATCAGCCAAATCTTACTTCAGCTTTTGCTTTTCCATCTTCACCTTTAAATTATAGTATATTTCTGAAATTATTATTAATACAAATTAAAAGCAGGTACTTATATTACTGATACAGGCAATGGTAACACAAGACTAATACAGTACAGTGGAAGATCATCAAATATTTTATGAAGTGATGAAGGTAGAAGAATAAAATACATATGTAAATGTTACCACCAACAGTAAGTGAATAAGATTGGGACTTTAAAAAGTTTTTAGGAAATAGGCTGCATACCCTCCTTACAGCTAAACAATTAAAAAGTAAACATAATGGGGGAAAAAATTCCACCATAATGGAAAACATGACTACATGTCCCTCTCCGGAGGAGTTAATAAGATCTAGAAAAATCAAGGAACATTTTTCCCAAATAAGAAAGCAGAAAATTCAGTGACAATTTTAAGTCTCCTGTGCTTTCCTTCTCCTAGGGCATATAGGAGTGTCCTAGCAGACTGATAAAAGACCTATTTGGACTTTGAAGGCTAAGGGAACTGCAGGTAGTTCACTAGGCTAGGAGAACACTAAAAAGTTTTGTTTTGTTTTGTTTTGTTTTATTTTTTTTTTTTCCCCCTGGTAACTCTTTGTTCAGCCATGTTGATGTGTTGAGTTTGCAATCATGGTTTTCTCCTGGACAAATCAAGTCAATACATCATACAAAAACTGCACACAAGATTTGCTGAAAAGTGAGCTAGGTATCTTTCAGGTCTAGAAAGAAAAAAAAACAGAGGAGGAGGGGGAAAAGGAGCAGATCATACATTTTCTCAGCTGTGCTGTGAATAATATTCATGCAAGGCCATGCTAGCTGTGCACCTGGTTTTCTCATTTTCTATTCAGCTTGTCACATTTGTTTACAATTTGTCTTATTTTGTCATTTTCTTTCGTGCCTTCTATCCTATGCCAAAAACACTTAGAATTTATTTGCAATTCAAGAAATGTATTGTTGGTGAAGTGGGACAGTTTTTGATGGGTACCCCAAAGGGAAAGGAAGAGACTTTGGAGCACAGCAGAGGTGAGAGAAGAGAGACAACAGGCTGAGCAGAATCAAAACATCCCCCCTTGCTTTTCAATTGCAGTTAGGGGAAAGCATTCAGTGCTTACAAGCTTAATCCTCGTACGACAGGGAAGGGACAGAAGAGGAAGAATAGTTATAAAATCCCTCCTCATCTGCTTGTACTTTTGACAATAATCTAGCATGGTGTCTCATGGAATTGGGAAGAACCTGGTGCAGGCCCTTGTTTTTCCATATATGTAGCATATAAGAAAATACCATAAAGTCTCTATTTTAACACCTTAACATTCAGCTATACAATGTATTTTCTGAGAGGTTTAAATGTTTGTTTTAAAGTAGTGTTCTGCTTGGGGAAAAAAAAAAAAAACAACAAAAAAAAACAGGAAAAAAAAAACAAAACACTATAATTAAAAAACCCAACCCAAGAAATCACCAAAACAAACAACAGCATAGAATTAAGCAGGGGAAGTGTGTTTTTTTTTGGGGGGGGCGGGGGGCATGGAGGGCAGGGAGGAGGAATACATAAAACCAAATCCCTAGTGGTATTAATTCATTTGAAGTCATGAGAAATATTCCAATTTACACCAGCTGTGGATCAGGTCTACAGGATTTAATACCTTCCAAAATAACTTGGAAACTGTTTCCATTAACTTGGTTCTCCGGCATATGCTAGATTTCAACAAGGAACTGCTTTGTTTTTAGAGTTTATTTTAGGAATTAGTCACAGATTTTATTATTGAATACAAAGGTTACCAGATCTATAATGTGACATGGTAAATGAAGTGGAAAGTGAATTAATGTTTGGTAATTTCCCACTTTAATTAGTATGCATTAAAAATAGTCCTTTGCTCCATATTACCTTTTTTGTATATTGTAATAATATTGAATTTACACAAAAGCCTATTTTGGTCTATATTTGCATTGTTCTAACGGCTGCTTGTACATGATACACGAGGCTGGTGGAAGGGTTACTTTACAGGGTCATTCAAAAATTGCAGCCTTGGCCTCCTGCGATCATTCCTATCCATCTTTTTGTGAGAGGTAGGGGGGGTCACCTCCAGAACCCTTGGCCATGTGCCAGCAAGGCTCAGTTCATTCCTTCTCTCTGAATTTCTTCTGCATGTTCAGCTGGCTAAATTATGCTTCCCTGCTGCTAGCTTGATCCAAACCTGCAGAAGTCAATGAAAAGATTCACATCTATTTCAAAGAGGACCAAGCCCTCAATTTGCTGTTGGCGATTTCACCCCAGAAGTGGCTTCCCTGTCTTGTTCTGAGTTTACATAGTGAAAAGAATAGTGATCACTTGTCAATAACACAGTGCTATTTATTTCTTGTTATTGTGATGTTTGTTATTGTTATTGTTATTATTATTATTATTATTGTTATTGTTATTGTTATTGTTATTGTTATTGTACTGTTATAGCATCTATTTTATTTTGTGATCCTACAACAGCTATTTTTAACTCACTTAAATTAAGATATATGAAGCAGCTGAAGTTTCATAAAGTTACAGAAGGATGAGCATGAATGATTTGTGATAGCAAAATAGTTTAGCATTAACCAACAGAGAAATAAGAAACAGAGGTCCTATGAGGTGAATGGGAAATACACTCTGGAAGTCATCAGTGCAGAGACCTGCAATTTACCCCTTCGATATATAGAGCTGAGAAAAGCAAGACTGCAGAACGGAGCTCAATGTGAGAAAGGAACAAGTATTTTGGTGAAGTGTATTTCTATATTTTTACTGAAGTCAGGAATTTATTAAATAAGAAGTCCACATTAAAAAAAAAAAAAAAAAAAAAAAAAAAAGCAGCTAAATAAAGAGAAAGACCTAAATCTACAGATCTACAGTAAGCTAGGAGAGTCAGGCCAGTCCTTCGTCTCAGTTCTATATCCCTGCATATCCTTTGGAGGACTATCATCTAATAAACTCAGAAGAAAGTAACCTAATCCAAAGTCTGTTTCTTGAGATTAAGTTTCCCATAATAGGTAAAGACAATAGCAGTGGAATATTGTTAAAAATCTAGATTGTGCTACTGAGTCACATTCCTCTTTTTTATTATTATTTTTTTTTCTCCCAATCACTAGGTTAAAACAGGGACTGGATAATATTTCAGCATAATTTTGAGATGCCTGAATGAATTAATAGGACCCTCTCTATGGTGCAATATGCTGCAGCACCATTCAGAAACTTTTAAACACTAGTAATTCCTCTCATACAGAAGTGATTGTGTTGTTTTAGGTCTGCATTACACTGGAGGTCAGCAGAGATAATCATAATAGCTTCTACTAGTTTTAAAACACAGGATTCACCTGCTTATCTGTCTGTTTATGTAAGCTTGCAATATTATAGGGATATTCTGGGGAACATATATACAATCTCAAAAGGATTTACCTCCACTGAAGTTTTTATTTAATAATAATAAAAATGATTAAATCTGTAATTCACAGCTATTTCAGTGATTTTATTATCTCTCCTTAAAACAAATTAAAACAAAAAAGCGTGTTTTTTTTTTCACTCGCTAGCATTTTATTTTAGGGTTTACTTTCTTGAAAAAGAGAACAACTCATTCTTTTCCTCCTAACCTAAGTATTTCTACCTGCTGTTGGGCTTGGACCCAGGTATTTTCTACCCTGCTAGCTTATGTTTTCTTAATTTCCTTTCCTGTCAAAGAATCACAGAATCGTGGGGGTTGGAAGGAATCTCAGGAGAGCATCTAGTCCAACCCCCCTGAAAAAGCAGTTTCCCTA
>NW_010289085.1:39790-53427 GCF_000700745.2 Antrostomus carolinensis | reverse complement strand
TGGAGTCCCAGCTCTCTCAACCTTTCTTCATATGGGAGATGCTCCAGGTCCCTAATCATCTTTGTGGCCCTCCCTTGGACTCTCTCTAGAAGATCCCTGCCTCTCTTGAACTGGAGAGTCCACAACTGGACACAGTATTCCTGATGTGGCCTCACCAGGGCAGAGTAGAGGGGGAGGAGAACCTCCCTCGACCTGCTGGCCACTCTCTTTTTAATGCACGCCAGGACACTGTTGGCCTTCCTGGCCACAAGGGCACACTGCTGGCTCATGGCCAGTCTTCTGTCCACCAGGACACCTAGGTCCTTTTCCACAGAGTTCCTTTCCAGCAGGTCAGCCCCTAACCTGTATTGGTCCATGCGGTTATTCGCCCCCAGGTGAAGGAGTGTACTCTTGCTGTTGAACCTCATCAGGTTCCTTTCTGCCCAACTCTCCAGCATGTCCAGGTCTCGCTGGATGGCAGTACAGCATTCTGGTGTGTCAGCCACTCCTCCCAACTTCATATCATCAACAACCTTGCTAAGGATGGACTCTATCCCTACATTTAGGTGATGATGTTGATGTTTAGGTGATGATTAAGATGTTAAATAAGAGTGGACCCAGTACTGACCCCTGGGGAACAGCACTAGTTACAGCCCTCCAACTAGATTCTGTGCCACTGATCACAACCTTCCAAGCTCTACCAGTCAGCCAGTTCTCAATCCACCAATTGAGAACCACCGAAATTCCCAGGGTCAAAAGTTATTCCTTGGCTTCTGAGCATTAGAATATTTTACGGAACTTTCTCCCTGCCTTGCCCCTTCAGACCTATCCGTCTTTATCTTTCACTGAACAACAGCCCTGCAAACTGAGTGTGAGACAATACAGCTGAATGATTGATGCTCTCCAAGTCCTGAGTTTCTTTTCCTTATTTATTGACACAGTCATCCTCCTGAGTTAAGGGTTTTGGTTGCTACCTGCCATGGTGACTAGAAAAACAAGGGTAAGCTGCCAAATCCAGCAACTGTTTTCTTGTTCTCATATTGCATTTCCTTATCGGTTGTGACAACGTGCCACAATTAATGATAGCAGAAATACCTATGTTTGATACCATATGCATCATACTTAGTGGTGATGGATTAGCAATCAAGAAAATTAATTCTGCCTTTACAATGTAACATCTGAACTTTGAAGTTAGGCAAAAGCTTTATAGAGTAGTACAGATAAAAAATTCTCCTGGAAATGGAATGGCCGTGTTTCCATTGTACCTAGATAATTTGTTCTGGACTGAGCCCAAACAGAATGGTATATTTCCCAAGAAAATGCAAGGATCACTCATAAAAAATTGAATTTCATGTAGCCTTGTGATTCTCAGGCAACACTTGAAATATGAAACCTGCTCCACCGAGTAAGGTTGTGTAAAGGGATTCAGGACAGCAGAATTTAATGACAGGAGCACATCCAGATCTCCTGGATGACCTTGGAGAAATACCCTCAGTTATTCTGAGTCATAGTTTGTAATCTATAAAGTATATCCTTCCTTAGTTCATAAAAGTATTTTGTGAATAAAACTTGTTAATAAATTTGAGAAACTCCCATACTGTAGAAAAAACTATGCACATACCTTGACTGCTAGAATAACAAAAACTCAATGATAGAAAAAGCTATTCAGCCACTTAGAACATCATCCTTAGTTCATAGTTTGCAAAGTCTTTAAAGATTCCTGTATAGAACTAAGACAGACAGAATTTAATACAATATCGGACACTGATTTATCCAGGTTCCACCTAACACAAGTCATTTACCTTACTGGAAAAGATCATAGCACCTTAAATTCTGGACCCAAGTTATCTTAAACATTTCTGTTTCCAGATACCTTAATAATCTTACATGCTTGAATTAAAATAATGAAGATTATGACAATTATATAATCTCAAATCCCTCTAGAAAGAAGAATAGATGCATTCAAGAGGCTGAGACTCCTTGGAAGATCATTGCCTAATTATGACAATTGTATTGATTCCAAAAAAGCCTTAGTGCTCACTGTGAATCTTTGGCTTGTTGCTTTCTTCCTTTTGATGCTAGGGTTGGGATTAATTTTTACCTTATTTAAGACAGATACATACTAGTTATTTCCATTGTAGCCAGCCATTCATCATTGTCTTTATTCTTAATGGATTAAACTAGTAATTTCACCCAGGATATGGAGAAGGCTGAAGTATTCAATGAGTTCTTTGCCGCAGTCTTCCCCAAGTGCTTGAGCCACACTACCTAAGTTACTGTAACTGCAGAGGTAGGCAGAGGTAGGGACTGAGATAATAAATAGCTGCCCACTGTGGGAGAAGACCAGGTTTGAGACCATCTGAGGAACCTGAAACTGCACAAATTCATGGGACCTGATGAATTCAGTGAATATCAGTGGGTCCCAAGAGAACTAGTGGATGAAGTCGCCAAGCCACTGTTCATCATATTTGAGAAGTCCTAGCAGTCTGGTGAAGTTCCCACAGACTGGAAAAGAGGAAACATAACCTCCATTTTTAAAAAGAGAAACAAGGAAGATCTGGGGAACTACAGGCCAGTCACTCTCACCCCTGTGCTCAGCAAGATCATCGAGCAGATCCTCCTGGAAACTATGCTAAGGCACATGGGAAGTGAGGAGATGATTGGTGACAGTCAACATGACTTCACCAAGGACAAATAATTCCTCACCAGTTTGTTGGCCTTCTATGATGGGTTTAAAGCATTGGTGGATAAGAGAAGAGTAACTGATGTCATCTACCTGGATTTTTCATCTACACTGTCCCATACAACATCCTTGTCTGTAAGTTGGAGAAACATGGGCTGGATGGGTGGACTACTTGGCAGATAAGGAATTGGCTGGATGGTTGCACTCAAAGAGTTTCAGTCAATGGCTCAATGTCCAAGTGGAGACTGGTGATGAGTAACAAGCCTCATGAGATTGGTATTGGGACCAGCACTGTTTAACATCTTTGTTGGAAACATGGACAGTGTGATTGAGTGCACCCTCAGCAAGTTTGCTGACGACACCAAGCTGTGTGGTTCGATAGACATACTGGAGGGAAGGGATACCATCCGGAGAGACCTTGACAGGCATGAGAGCTGGGCCCGTGCATACCTCATGAAGTTCAACAAGGTCAAGTACAAGGCCCTGCACATGGGTCAGGGCAACCCTAAGAACAAGTACAGGCTGGGCAGAGAATGGATCAATAGCAGCCCTGAGGAGTAGGACTTGGGGGTGCTGGTGGATGAGAAGATCAGCATGAGCTGGTAATGTGTGCTCACAGTCCAGAAGGCCAACAGTTTCCTGGGCTGTATCAGGAGAAGTCTGGCCAGCAGCTTCAGGGAGGTGATTGTCCCCCTCTATTCTACTCTGGTGAGACCCCATCTGGAGTACTGCATTTAGTTCTCCGGCCCACAAGATAAGAAGGATATGGACCTACTGGAGCAAGTCCAGAGGAGGCCATGAGGATGATAGGAGGGCTGGAACACCTCTCATATGAGGACAGAGTGAGAGAGTTGGGGAATTTCATCGTGGAGAAAAGAAGGCTCACAGGCAACCTTATAGCAGCTTTCCAGTACCTGAATGGGACCTACAGGAAGGCTGGGGAGGGACTTGACAAGGGCAGGGAGTGACAGAACAAGGGGTGATGGCTTGCAACTGGAAGAGGGGAGATTGACATGAGATCTGAGGAAGAAGTTCTTTGCTGTGAGGGTGATCAGACACTGTAACAGGTTGCACAGAGAAGCTTTAGCTGCCCCCTCCCTGGAAGTGTTCAAGGCCAGGTTGGATGACGCCTTGAGCAACATGTTCTCATGGAAGATGTCCCTGCTCATGGCAGGGGATTGGAACTGGCTGATCTTTAAGATCCCTTCCAACCTTAACCATTCTCTGATTCTATGAATTTGGGGAGGGCATAGCATATACATTGGTCGTATTTTATACATGTGCTTGAGAATCAGAGGGATCTCATCCTAGACTGCAGCAACTGTAATAACTAAATCTCTATTGGTTGTGAATGTTTAGGGCTACTTTCTCAGACAAAGACATTCACCTTTCAAGCATCTACACCTATGACATGAACCTCAATTGTTGTATCTTTATTTATCTGTCTCTAAAATTAGAGTAATATTTTGTTTTATCAGGTATAAATAGGTGGAAACACACACACACAAGCACAATACGTAACCTGAGTATGCAACATTTAGTATTTGCTTAGGATAATCTGTATTTTTCAAATAATTTGAAGTCTGTGTTCATGTTGGAAGTTCTGAGAAGCATTAAAAAAAGTTTATATTGTGATACAAACTGGTGAGAGTGAGAAGAGAGTTTTCCACAGAGAAAAATAAATTACTGAAGATGGAAGACCAAAAAAATGAATGTTATACATTGGCAAATAAAAGGACACTTCTTCCTTTTCAGATGAGATTCTGAGAATGGTATTACATGAAGATATAATGGTCTTTAGCGAACAGTAATAGGAGAATTGAAGAGCTTAAATTTTTCCTATAGTGTGACTTTGTGTTTATTTTTATTTGTTTATTATAAAGTAAAACATAAAAAAAAACCCATGTGTCTTTAATAATTAGTCATGCCTTTTTTTTTTTTTTGGTCATATAAATGTTATGTTTTTTTTCTCTTCCTGACATATTTATTTAGTCAAAAGTTACTCTTATATAGACAGATTATGGTGATCAGAAGTTTCTAAAGGAGTTTCCATTCACCATAAATACTGATAGTTTTAACATACTGAAAGGTTGTTTATAGCAGTTTATTTTCATAAGTGTAGTCCATAAGTCTGGCTTTTAGAAACAGCAGGGCTGATAAACCATGAAAGAGCAATTTATGGAAGATTCTGTATCTTGGATTGCTGGAAAGAAGGGGAAGTAAAGAATTTTAAGAAATGACCACTATTGATCTCCTCATACAGTGGATGGCATTTTGCCTTCATCTTCAGGATAATTGGACCAGGGGATTACAAATCCATAGCAATAGAAGGCTTTCCTTACTAGACAGTTAATGCACCATAAATCAGCTAGTAGGAATAGCTCCTATGTTGCAGCCTAAGTATGTTTTCATTCAGCTCATTTGCACTTCAAAGCTGAAGTCGATAATTCATCTCCAAATAGGTGCAATTGGGGGATATTTACCTTTTGTAGAATATGAATACAAGCTGAGAAAATCTCTAAATTCATTTGCACAGGACATTACCAGTCAGAGTCTGCTACTCAGACAAGCAGCCCAGCTTCCAACTGAAGTCAAGAGGTGAGCTTGTAGCTGCTCATAAATCCCTCAAGGTCTGTGTGCTGTGGCTAAATAATGTTTACTCACTATTGGTGATCAATTGTTTTTTGCTTAAAAGATAAGCATAGTCTTTGTTTTTTAAATGCTCAATAAGCAATCCCTTCCCTGCCTGTTCACTGGCAGGGTGACTGGAGGTAGGTGCCTTGAACCCAGTTTGCACAGTGTCCCTCAGAGGGGAGGAGGGAAGGCAGCTCTAGGAAGGCACAAATGAGCTCCTCAAATCGTGAGTCAATGCTAGGTAAAGTTCAGCTAGGTTTGAAATCAAGGAAATAGAGTAATCAAGGAGGATAAAAAATAACTGAAGCTTTTTTTTTTTTTTTCACTATTTAATGACATTTCTTCCAAACAAAAGTGCCATCATAGCAGCATCTAAGAAATCCTTACTTTGTCTTTTCTTCTGCCTTGCCCCACACCTCCACACACACTCACACAGATATTAGATTACTTTGTCTCATGCAGTACCATGACAATGTTGTATTGGCATACATTGTTTTGTGTTTTTTTTCCTACTCACATTATGTCTCAGAGCACAAAGAAATATGCATCCTTTTTGGTGCAGCTTGTAGCTTTGAATGAAGTGAATGTATAGGCAGATTTATCATTCTCATCTGGCTCCATTTTCTGCTGTGCTAAAAAAAAAAAAAAAAAAAAAAAAGGAATTCAATCCAGGTTGGGCAGAAATTATCTGAAGTATCTCCAACAGAAGATGAGGTGGGATTTATTTATTTATTTATTTCCCCTCTATGGTGATGCTTTTCAACATTGCAATGATTCTCAGGTTTAGAGGATGAGAAAGAAGATGAGAATGTGACTTTATTCCATATTTTACAGATGGGAAATGGAGATGTTTAGTTTAAACACCATACCTTTCCCTGAGAGCCCAGTTCTGCACCAGTACAATCTGAAGCTCACTTCAGTCATTATGGCCAGTACCCAAACATTAGTTTTCAACAATCTGTTCTACTTGCTAACCTTTAAAACTTTTTCCAGGAGACCTATAGCTCCCAATGTCAAGTTCTTGGCAATGAACTTGTTTTTCTTACCAACTATGTAAGGGAGCCTTTCTGAATAATCCTCTAACTCTCCCAAGAGATAAAGGTCACAGATAGAACACCTCAGTACTCAACTGCCATTACCCCAGTAAGAACAATCCAGTAAAAGTATTGCCTATGTCTGGAAGTTTCCCACAAGGAACAAAAATGGAAAAATGACGAAGCCAGATTTTCTGTGAACATGGCACCAGTGGGTTACTGGACAGTGAGCCTTGCCCTATGAATACCTAAGAAGCAGTTAACTATGGGTCAAGTACACTTAGTTGGGCACAGAAGAGGAAGGAATTCAAGCTTTAGGGAAAAATACCACAAAGTTAGTGGAAATGGAATACTATCCATCTTTATCCACTGAAAAAACTAATGCTTACTGAGAAAACAGTTTCAATGTCATTGAGTTTGCCATTTGACAGGGTATTGGCAACATGCTTATATATCTCTGTGGAATCTGATCTTGAAAAGAAACCCTGGAAAGTCTCAGGAGACTGAGTAGGTAAGTAATAGAATAAATTATTAAGGTAAAAAAAAACCAAACAAACAACACAACAAAACAACCAAAAAACAACAACAAAAACAAAATGCAAAACCAAACCAACCAACCAACCAACCAAAAAAACCAAACCAAACCAAACCAAAAACAACAACAAAAATCCCAAATATGAAAATTCAGTCAGTCAGGAGCCAAAAGAAATGCAGTATTACTTGAAATATTCCAGTATCTACCAGAGATTGCTATACCTCAAGTGTTTGAAACTATTTTGTTACATGTATTTTTCAGTTTTTCTTCCTCATATGTCTGCATCATTCCAGGCACAACTCAGCAGACCTGTTTTAATGGGAATCTAGATTATGTGCGTATATAACCATTTGACTCAATCTCTCTTCTGCAACATTTTCAGGTACCTACCAAATGTACAAATAAAAGCCCGATATTATACTAACCAAAATCAAATTAGTTTGAAGCAATTTTGAATCAAAATGGTATAAAATTGAAAAGTGACTTATCTCCAAAAGAACCACCTATTGTATTTTAGATGTTTATCTATGAATTGCTGTTCAATTGAACCAATGTCCATGGATATCAGTGGTAGAGTTCCCACTTCATTCAGTGAACCAAAAACATAGTTTCAGTATAGTCCCTGTTAGACAGATATATCCACATTAAAAAATAAATTAAAAAAAAATAAATCTTTTGTATAAAAAATTTGACAAGAGCACCCAGACTAACAGCTTCCTCACAGTCCACATAAAAATGGAGGATCAAATAACCTGTTATTCTTATTAACCTTTTTATCAGGAGTCATTTCTGAAAGAAAACTTAATGTCACTTCAAGTGCAAATCTAGGAGCCTTGGATACTGAAAAATATCATCTGGCTACTTGTGATGGGGAACAGTTCACTTCTCATCAAGCATTTTGTCCAACGGTATTGTGACAAAGTTTGAAGGGAAAGATGGAATATATTTAGGCTTGCTGGCAACCTATTATTGGTTTAGATAAGAATTCAATCCCTAAAGTGTCTTTTCACTAATCTTAACCATCACCCTCAGTTTATCGTTGTGAGAAAATAGTGGGGAAATGCATTCTTCTAACCACCATTATCTCCCCTGCTATGTTACATGCATAGGACTACAGGCAGGAGCAGATCCATCTCCTGTTCTGCCATAATTTCTATTCAAAAAGGTCTGCAACCTGCAGTGATTGCAGCTCAAGCTGTGCATAAGAAAGCCCTCTCCAGAGTCAGCTCTGAGGTTGCTTGTCCTCAAAGCTTCAATACAGCCAAAGGTGATTCAGCCCAGAGCCTCATGGCACTTCCCAAACAGTCTCAGCTTTCTCGTAGCCTTTCTGATCAGCCTGTACCAGTCTCCAGGTTGTGTTTAAAAGTGTGTGTAGCATGTTCCTCCTCTCTGAATCAAAACTGACCTTGTATTTTATTTTCTAAAAATGATTATGTATCTGAAAAATAAATCACACCTTGCTCATTCTCCCATCTCTCCAACAGCAAAAAGCTCACATCATTAAGGAATATATAACCATTTGACATTCTCAATCACTTTTTAGACTTCTCCCTGTGTTCATTAACCAACCACAAAGACAGATCTCTTTTTTTAGGGTTCAGATTTGTAAAAACTGAAACATGATAACTTGAAGGGAAGACAACACTGTTACTCTTGTGAAATCAAAGATTTCAGGGTCTGCTGTTTCCAAGACTCTAACCTAATTCTTAACTTCTTCCCTCCACTTTCTGTGGCTTAGGTTATTTTTATGTTCCTGTTCATGTGTGGAGATAAATTTAGTGAATGCAAAAAAAAAAAAAACAATCAGATTTGAGCATCTCTGTGACTTTCCTAGCCCTCTGCCACAGGCTTTGGTTATGGTGCATAGCTGATAAAGCTTCTATAATTTTTTTCGCAATGGAGTTGCAAGTAAGCAAGAACAAAAAATAAATAGATATATAATTATAATAACAATGAAGGTTATTTATGTTGCATAGATCTTTTAAATTTAGGTCCAGATTATTCAGAATTACTAACTGCTTGAATACTGTATTACTTAATAGGCAGTTTTGCTCAAGTAGGATCCTAATTGGAATGGCCAAATACAGAAAGGATAAATATGCTGCCTTACTTAGAAAATAGATAATTTAGTTCCCAATTTTAAACATGTGGGAGGTTTTGTTTTGTTTTGTTTTGTTTTGTTTTGTTTTGTTTTTTTGTTTTAAAAGCAAGAAAGTCCTGATTTAACAGTGTACAAAAAAGTTATATTGATTATCTCATGGGACTTTGGTATGGTTATAGGCATACACATAAACATCACCACAATTTGCATAGAAGAGAAAAACAATAAATTTTAAATTATTGGGCTACTATGTTATAACTGAAAACTCTTCTTGACCTTGGAAAACATATTCTTGTTATGTAACTTGAAGAAGGAAGGGCACATGGAATTAGAACTTGTTAGAATCTAAAAAGAACTAAGAACACTTCTTACTTTTTTATGAATGACTTCATTTAATTGCTTCATGCTCCTATTTCTTATATATATCTAGCTTCTGTGTAGAGCATAGCTCACATGAGATCTCACAACCTTTTTTAAAAGTTTTTTTTCATGTATGTAATAGATGCCACTATATTATGAGATACTGCTTTGCAATATAGACTGTTTTCTTAACAAGAGTCTCAAATTTGGGGATTTTCACAGCTTCTCTGAGAAAATATTTCAAGTTTAATATACCTGGTTGATAAGGAAGTTCTTCCCAACATCTCACTAAAATTTCCCATTTCTTTATTATGTTGACTTACTGGTTGTCAGACCATCTGCTCATCATTTTAATTATGACTCCTTCCTTTGGTGTTTACAAACTTCAGCTATTAAAAATATCTAGTCAGAGCTCATATTGGCAGGCTTTCACTCAATCTCTAATGATGAGGCTGAAAATTTCTACAAAAACTTGTTGAAATAAGTTGTGATTGGTTTAATAGAGCTGTAGACAACTTTAGTAGCCTTTGAGAAAGACTGCAAATATCTCTTTAAAGTCATTCTTTCCAGTGACATTGCTAAAACAGTTTGAATGCACAAAGATATATTTTGCATATTATTATATATATGTATATGTGTATATATATATATATAAAATAAGTCTTTTATTGCTGAAGGATACATAGCTATTCACTGGTTATACACACAGCTATATTAAGGTGGTCTTAAATTCTTTAGAATTGTCATCTAATTTATAAATAGATACTGAGAATAAAGAATTTTTTAGAGAGAGTGAACTGGGAAGGAATTTTTATTTTTCACTGAGTCATCTTTAGTGCAAAAATTCTTTTTTTTTTTTTTTTTTTCATTTGAGAGTTATTCTTAGATTTGAACGTTACATTTTAAGGAACAGGAGTACATTTTTTTGAAAAAGTTCTACTTCTTTGTTCCTAAGCATCTGTTAGGACACACAGACCTTTAAAAATCTTATTTCAGTTGTCTAGAAGTTTAAAAAAAAAAAAAAAAAAGGCAACCAACACTCATGAAAAATGACAACAAAAAACTCAAGCCCAAACCAATGTTAAGTAATTCTTGAATAAGCAGTAGAATCATTATGTCAGTACTCATTGATGGGTATCTGCAAATAACAAAGGTAAGATAAAGAAGTAATGGACTCCAAGGTCTTACAGTCTAGACTTCAAGTTGGAAAACTTGGGGTTTTGGCTAGACTGTGTTACTGATCTACTCTGACACTATGACTCTATTTAATCTCCTACATTTTTTACAGTTTGATTGTAAATTCATTGGCCCAGCAACTACTTGTCCATAAATGGGGAGTTCAACAAGCCTCTGAACTTAGATAATGCCACCAGATACTGTTATAATAATCCATTATTCTTTTGAAGTCAGATTGGTTGACCTAATGGACCTTCCCAGCCATCAGCTCAATGAATAATGACTGCTTCATAACAATAAGTACCAGTTTTTGTTGTTTTTTGTTTTTTTTTTGTTATTGTTGTTGGTGTTTGTTTAGGGTTTTTTTAAGAAATAAAAGAGGTTAAATTCATAGCAGATGTTATCTACATAAAATGATGTGACCAGCACTACTCTGATCATTTTTATTGCTCTTCTCTCCAATGTACTGATGGAATCATTATATTTGCAAAACTGTTGCTGGTATTTCCCTTTGCTATCTCTGACAAGCTCTTTTGTGTCAATGGCATTGCTTTTCAGGGATGCACAAGCAGTGCTTCCTTTTGTAGCAAGCGTGTTTCTAATGCACTCTTTGGTGTATCCAATGATAGTGTCATGTATACTGACACATGGTACCACTTCAGCAGTGGAAGTTATGCCTGTCTTAAAGTTTTGTCCAAAGCTTTTTGATGTTCTTCCTTCCAGTGGTGTTTTCAGATTTTTTGCTTTCAGTTTTTCCCATCAGGGTTGCACTTAGTAGGGAGGGGATTTTTAAATTTTATTTGTTTATTTATTTATTTATTGTTTTAGCTTGATGTTGTGTTTGCATGCTATGGACAGATAAGAAAGGTGCTCCTGTGGCTCACTCATAGCCTGGCTCCCTCTCAGAAGTCTCTGTCTAAGAAACTGACTTACCATATGAGGAAGGATAGATGTTTAGAGACTAAATTTAAAGATGATGAAGAGACAGTGCTTATTACAAACAATTCACTTGGTTTACAGCTTCTCTGTAAATCAGGGGGACATCCTTCCCATGATCCATTTCAGGAGCTGAAAAATTGTTTAGATAACATAAGTTGTTTAAATGCCTCAGGCAAAGAGGTGAAATCAAGTAAGACTTCCTTCAAAAAAATTGAAATTCTCATAAGAATGAGATTAAGCACACATATGAAATTATTACCTACATATGATGCACAGATGACAATCCTCTCTTTGTCAAATTAGTGCTGTATTGGGAGCTGTAAACCAGGAATCTCGTTTCACTATTGTTTTTGCTTTGTCAGTGGGTGTTTCTGCATCTCCAAGACTTTCTAGCACCTCACTCTTGTGAAGTTGAATCAGTGGAAAACTGAGATGCTCTGGCAAAGACATCAAAAGGAAGACTCAAGAGACTGGCTCCTTTCTTACATGCCACAACAGGGATAGAACTTCACAGGTCTGCAGTACTTGTTCCATGCTCCCACGGGTCAACATAGTCAGGTAACCTGCCATTGATTCTGTGGAGCCAGGAGTCACAAGGGAAGCTTGTGGATCTGTGTTGCAGAGGAGGTTGAGAATCCAAACAAAATGAGAAACCTGTATTATAACCAGTCTCTGATTGCAGAATAGTTTAATGCCCCTTCGTTAATAACCTGTTAGGTCTCACATACTAGCAGATGAGGAAGATGATTCGTTTGCTTCTAAAGTGTGGCAATAACTTCTTTTTAATTTATTTTCTATGCCTTAAAAAGCTGTGGAGAATTGATGGCTGCAGGACTGTAGTAACAAGCAGCCCTTGGGTTTAGTGATCACTGTTCACTGCATGGCTAAAGAATGTCCTGGATCTACTGGTTCGTTATACAGATAAAGGCCATTTCATTCTCAAATGCATAACGAGGTAATATTCTGGGTAAAAGATATGTCTGTAGGCATAGTCACACTAGAAACACAGCACAGAGAGCTCAAAATTAGCCACCAGAGCTGACTATAACTGAAACCAATAACGGAAAGCAATCCTTGTTGCTTCAGCTATTGAAGAGTTGGTATATATAACTCAGGTCATCTGTTGTGCTAATGCAACTTCTAGGACACCACCAAATACCCATGAATTACACTGCATCAGGCACCTGCATCAAGATGAGTAAGGCTGTGTACCTTTGCATCACACTCCCCAGGCATGATAGAAACACTTCTTAGAAAACTGTTTCACCAGAAAGTCTATCCAGTTACTAGAAACTTGCCCGACAGCTCTCCTGGAATGATCCTCACTCCCAGCGTCACTCACTGCTAAGCATCCCTCTGTGAGCCTGAACCACAGAATATGTGAGTTAGTTATAGTTCCTGATTGTGGTAATTGGTTCTTATTTAAAGCTATAAAGACTTGTGTTATTTTCCTTTCAATAGAGAATCCTGATTTAAATCTAGTATCATCCAAAATAGCAGGCAGACACCAGCAGTGCTAAGGGACATATTAGGGCTGTCTGAACGTTACTTTAAAATTTGTGCAGATGCTGATCACTTCTCTGAACCACCCCAGGACTTACAGGGTCTGTCCTATTAACCCTGCTCCAGACATGGAATGGAACAGCTAATAATTGTGCTCTACATTTAGAAACAGTCCTCCTTCTGTAATTTTTGCCATTTTTCCCTCTCGTCCTTTTATCTTTCACAGCATTTATATGAAGACGGGATCTTCATTTCAGGGGAGTCCATCTGCTTTGGCTGCTCATTCTCTTCCTGAAATGACAAACCTCTATTTGCAGCATCATAATCCTCTCACCACAGCAACCTGCAGTGAGGTCACAAGTGGAGGATTGTGACTTCAGGTGGGGAAATGAGCAGCAGGAGCAGATGAACTGTTAAGAAGCAGAGATCCCATTTTCATTGCAAATGTCCTTTTCATTAAAGAATGAGGCAAGGAAAAGGCAGTCAAGGGAGGACACTGAAGCAGAAAACCGTGCACACAGAAAGCATATTCAAATGCTTTAAACAGTTGCATATGGTGAACTACCTCTTGGAAGAGCAATATCTTAAGATGTAAAACAATTAGCTTCTTCCAATCATGCTGAAAACAGAAATACTAACACTTCTGTAGAAACTTTTCTTTTCTTTTCTTTTCTTTTCTTTTTTTCTCGGCTT
>NW_010289085.1:1391-39620 GCF_000700745.2 Antrostomus carolinensis | reverse complement strand
TCTTTTCTTTTCTTTTCTTTTCTCGTCTCTTCTTTTCTCGTTTTCCTTTTCTTTTCTTTTCTTTTCTTTTCTTTTCTTTTCTTTTCTTTTCTTTTCTTTTCTCTCCTCCTCTCCTCTCCTCTCCTCTCCTCTCCTCTCCTCTCCTCTCTTCTCTTCTCTCACCATTTCACCTGAAAAGGTAGCTTATGGATAGCTCTAGAGAGGTAACCCCTCCTGTCATGTGGAGTAGCAGTGTAATTGTAGATAGCAAAAACCCAGGCTTTTCCCTTACTGCCATGCAACAAACCTTGCACTGGTACCTGGCAGACCACATCTTGGAACTGAGAAAAACCACGCTGTTAGAGTTTCTTGTAAGGAATCTAACAGAAACTACTGCTGAATGAGTGAATAAGAAATACAATAGAGACAATGTCTTTGAATGATATAGCATCCTAAATTACTAGATAATAATAATAAATAAATACGCCAAGTTATGATCAAGTCCCTAACTGTTAATTTTTAGTTGTTTCTTATGTATTTTTGTAAATAGAAGTAGTTTTACTGTGTAGGAAAAAGAATTTGAAGTTGGATTTTCAACACATTGAATAGTGGAAATATGAAATTCATGAGAACTGGGCCTTCTTCACCAAAAGGTTTGTCAAGCATTGGAACAGTCTACCCAGGGAAGTGGTTGACCCATCATCCTTGGAGGAATTTAAAAGATATGTAGATGGGGTGCTTAAGGAGATGGTTTGGTGGCTGACTTGGTAGTGTTATGTCAATGGTTGGACTCGATGATCATAAAGGTATTTTCAAACCAAAATGATTTTATGGTTCTATGTCTAAATTCAGAGTATCTTTAACTCAACGGAGGCACATTGTGTATACTGTGGCGCATCTGCAGTCCAAACACAGCCCTCCCATTTCACACAATGGATATGCTGCTCGGGTGGAGGCAGGTATCTCTCACATGAGCAAGCCACAGACAGCAGTGCACACAAACACCAGCACACACACATGTACAAACTGCAAGTGCAAAGCAACTGGGTAGGAACCCAAATCCACTCTAACAGTAAGTTTAGCACTTAACTAATTTTCTGTTTTACTACTCAGGGATGAGGGAAGTTGGTCCATGAGATTTCAGAATCATAAAATGTTCTCAGGTCTAGGGTGCAGAGTGAACCCCAGATGTCAAGAGATCTATGTGTAAATTTGGTGGCTTGGAAGGAGTTTGCAACAGGGAACATCATGCTGGGAAGTGGCTCTATCTGTTTTGACTTGAAAAAGGAAGAGAAGGAGTGGGCCAGAGAACAACTGACAATTTTCCCCCCACTCTTTCTAGTACACAATACATTATCTCTGCCTAAAAGTCACCCTGTCTATGTGAGTCCTGACACAGTCCTTGATGGGAGAAGGTGACATGGCTGTTTGACATTCAGGGCTACAAGGTTGCTGGGCCATAATCTCTAGTTAAAATTGAATCTTGTACATTGCACTCTGACATCACAGCCAGATTCTTGATAATTATTTGGATGCTACTGTATTTGGATTTTATTTTCCCAGTGAAGAGAAGAGTTAGTTGGATTTATAGTTCATTACTGGTTGCAGATTAAAGGAGGATTTTTATTTTTTTTTCTTCTTCTTCTTCTGTAATGGTTAATGTGGCAGAGGCAAATAAATCTGTGAAGATTTTTTTTTTTTTTTTTTTTTTTTTTAAGAAAAATCCTCAGTAAAGGCAGGGAAACTTTTTTAGTTACCAATATATTGCTACATTGGTTGCTACCACTATATAAGGAAGAAAAAATTGTTATATGGATGCCACAGTCTATAACAATATAAATAACAGAAAGATTCTAGACAGAAAGAAGGGAAGGTCAAAGTCACTTAAACAAAGAGCCAAGGCAAATAAATTGATTAGAGCTTTACATTAAGACCTGGTGTGATATTGCATTTTAGGTTATTGTCATTTGATGATGGTTTATATATAAATATACATACTTACCATATATATAATACAAAGGAACTAGGTCTGAATAACTTATTCTGTATCACACGTTATACAGCTTTTCAGGAATTTATTTGTATGGTTTGAAAAAATAAAAGGTCCAAGCCATTTGTATTAATTACTGGGACACTGGGACAGATAAGGATCTTGCTATCAGATTTTAATTTTTTTTTTTTTTTTTTTTTTGTCACAATACAAGCCTGTTCAAATGGTTAGGGACCTGAGGATCTGAATCTTAAAAGGTTAGTGACAGAGAAGGAGTAAATGATGCAGAAGAACATTAAAACCACATTCAAGGCATGGTAGCAACTGATGAGCCTTGTGTCGCTTGTCAGTCTCTATTTGACCTAGTATTAGTGTCTTGAACTTAACACCCATGAATATGGAATTTTAATTTGTTTAAATGGTAGATAATGAATGCTATTTCTTGACTACAGCTTTTCAAATATGCTAGTAATGGCAATGGTCCAGTGGAATATGTTTTGAAGCTTGCAATGGTGGACAATATACACTGAACACCAAGAAATGCTGAGCTTAAAGAACAGCCTGAAGTCCTAGAAGCAACCACAGAAGTAGATTTGATCTCTTTATACCACTTGAGAGAATTAAAGGGGAAATAAAGGAAGAAGAAATGACTCATTAGAGAAGCCACTACACAAAGAACTCCCCTTTTAGTAGAAAATATGTATAAGAGGCTTGTAACAGTCTTAGCCCCAGTACATGGAAATTCCAAATAAATGAGGAAGAAGGAAGGAAAGGATGTGGGAAGATTGTCACTCTTTTTTTCTCTTTGCTCCAAGGTTTCTAAGAATCAAAAGAAAGAAAAATAAAGCAGCTGAAATTAGTGTGAAGGCCCATGAAGAGTCTAAATACCTCTTGAACATCATGAGTAGCAAAACTTCCTCTTTTTCTCTCCCTGTGGTCCATGAACAAAAGATGAAGCTCAGAATTTCAGTTCTATTGTCATAACTGAACAAGTAACACTTATGTCATGTAAGCAGTTCTCAAGATCTTCCTCTGTATGTTGTGTCTTTGCAGTAATGTGTTTTCTTAGTATTTTTTTTTTTATTATTTTTTAACTTCAGAATATAGTACCAACCTCCTCTTTTCTTTCTATCCCAAAATCTGCATTGTTTTGTGAAATAAATCTGGGATGTTTAGAAACAGAAATTAAAACCCATTCTTCGGGTGTCTGAAAAAAAACCCATGTCTGATGTTCTGGTCCCTGCAAAGGACTCCCAAATCACTGGAAAAAACTTTTTTCCCAATTTCTTGGAAAATGTCACCAAAATGGCCTTTCCAAGGCTGGTTGTCATTGCTGTGTCTGTAGAAGCTTATTCTTTTTTCTCATAAACTTACAGTGCTTAAATTAGTATTGACAGTGACATTTGAAATGCTGTATCTCTTTTCCTCAGCTGGAACTGTACTGGCATTTCTTCCTGTGGATAGTTTTGCAGTAAACTGCTGAAAGCCCTGTAAACTTTTTAATTTTTTTGACATAGAGTCTGCAGGACACACACACACGTGCATATCCTTCTTTCATAACAAAGCTAGTTTTCCCATTTGCTTAACAGTGAATTACCAAAATAAACATCTGAGGCACAAAGCAGTAAGTTACCAGAGTATTTTCTTCTGCATCACCAAGGGCTTTTTTTCACATGAAAAATTCTAAGAAGTAATTAATTTCTTGTTTCTTCTGTTCTTTGAGCATATGTGAATATCAGGACAATTGCTTGTAAGCTTATGTGCCCAACAGTACACACTTTCCTTCTGGTTTCATGCAAAAAGCCCTTCCTACACAAAAACAAAATAGTCCATCATGCTCAGAATTATTGCTTGAAATCCTAGAATATTTCACTGATGGGAACAGAAGGTGTTTTTTTAAAAATGTGTCAAAACATGAAAATAAGCACCTGAAGGTGATCTAGAAATGCAGTTAGAAGAGTTAGGCTCCTAATTCCATTTGCTCTCCAAAAGTGGTTATGTACTTTTGTAAATCCTATTAGGTGTCTCTCTGTACCTTTGGAACTTAAATGCAGCTGTAAATCTGACTGTCAAGACATACTTCTTACAGGAAGCTGGAAAACTACCTTTATTATTGTATAATGACTTCCATTCCAATCCATGAAGGGGGAAACACAGGTCCCTAAATCTGTCACTCATACAAATTAAACACATCCCAGCTTGTATGTCAGACTTGGGTGACACTTTAAGAGAAAATGAGGAATTCTGCTGGTAGGGAAGAAGAAAGATATAAATAAATAAATAAATAAATAAATAAATAAATAAATAAATAAATAAATAAATAATGTGTGTGTATGGAGGGGAAACAAAAACAAAACCTACCGAAGAAAATTGCTAAATAAATAAATAAATAAATAAAGTGTGTGTATGGAGGGGAAACAAAAACAAAACCTACCGAAGAAAATTGCAGGAAGATTTTTGTTTGTATGTTTGTTTGTTTGTTTGTTTGTTTCTCTAGGTTAAGTGATCATCTTTTTTATAAATGCATATCTGTTTATTCATCGACCTCTACACAACCATTTTTTAACTGCCTGATGCAGTGTTACCAAAATATTCAACTTCTAGTTTTTATGAAATAGATAATAAAAGGAATGAGAATGCACTATTACACCTTTAAGGGAGAAGCAGCCATGCAAACTCACATCTTATGAGACATGAGAAAATCAATGCTGAGATTCAAATTTTATTTCCCCATGTTCAGGAAAATCTTCAGTCAGAGGTCATCTCTTGTTAGAAAGCCCAACAGCATGCCACAAAGCTGTAGGAAACCAAGCATCACATGCTCCATCACCAGGAGATAATATGGTTTTCATTTGCTGGAAGTTGTTCAAGACTGTTGCCAGATGTTTCCAGAGCAGACAGGGCAGTCAAAATCAATGCACTTTGTCCTCTGTTCTTATGATGTACCTCAAGAAGGTTCTGTCAGGGTCCTTTTGAGTAGTATCATTTAAGTTAACATACTTACTTGGCAGAAAAGTCATCTATCATGAATGTCAGAATAAATATGTGCCATGAATGTTTTTATATGCATCTGCTTTCTGTATTCATTCACTGGACATGATCCTAGCCCCACTGGTGTCATTGAAAAGATCTTGTTTAGGGCTCTGATTATCTGTCAAGGAAAGTGGGATCCTTCTCAAAGGTACAGACATATCTAGCCTAACATTTAAATGAAGTTGGATAGACATTTTCCAAAATCCTCCTTCATACCATCAGCTGGGCAGGGCAGTTCTCAAAGTATTCTTGGATTAATTAATATTCAGTGGAGTGCATTGATGGTTTTTAATCTATTCCTATAAAATATTTTGATTCTGAACCCATTGTGGCTCTGAGCCAGGATAAATACAGTATCTAACTTTACTCTCAGGTAGGTAAACTGTAAAGCATGGCATATCTGGAAGAGGTTTTGTTGTTATTTTTCTTTTCATATGCAGCTCAGTGTGCCTTTGAAGAACATCAGTATATTTCTTTGATTCTGGACCAGCACTGCTAAAATACTCAATAGATGACTGAATAGGATGGATTCTAGGGAAAGGTTTGTCAGTAGCAGACTCAAGCAAAATACAGTTATACCAGTAGATTTCAATAGATCTCCTCTATCTCTCTCTAAGTCTCTAAACTTTGGACAGTCTTGCATACTGTCACTGGCTGGCAACCTAACACCATGCAGCTGCTCACTCACAATGCCCTGCACCAGGGAATGAGGGAGAGAACTGAGGGAGCAAAGGTAAGGAGACTTATAGGCTGAGATAAGAACAATTCAATAATTAAAATAAAAATGAAAATAATAATTATAATAATAGTAATAATAAACTATAAAAACAAATAATGCACAGCACAATTACTCACCACTTGCCAACATTGCCCAGCTCATTCCTGGCTCTAGTGAACACAGAGGAGAGAAAATCCTGAAATCACAATCCTGGAAGTGAGATAGAGAGAGAGACAGTTTTCTGGCCAACCCTCACTTACATACTGAGCATGATATTGTATGATATGGAATATCCCATCAGCCAATTTAGGTCCATTGCTCTGACTATATTCTTTCGCAGCTTCTTGTGCACCTGCATGCTAGCCAAGCATGGGAAGTTTAAAAGTCCTTGATTTTTTAACGACAACTGAAAACATCAGAATATTATCAACATTATCCAACCAAATCCCATACTGAATCTAAAACACAGTGTTACTGTAACTACTGAGAAGAAAATTAGCCCTATCCCAACTGAAACCAAGACATATACAAGTGTGAATTTGAGTCATGTGTTTATCTCAGGAATAGAACAAGAAAAATCAGTAACCGCAAGTATTACTCTCTTTGCCATAGTTTTTCAGTATTTGATCTTCTAAAACGTGCCTCATTCTTGCTTGTCAGATTTAGAGCTTGTCATTTCATGTCTGTTTAAATGTTCTTTATTGTCAGTCATTTTTACATATATACCCCCCAAAAAATCCCCAAAGCAAACAAAAAAACCCAACAAAAAACCCATATGTAAACAAATAAAAAGTACTTATCTTAATTTGTTGATTGGATTTTAGCAAATGTTTTATAAAAGGAGGAAAAACAAACACACAAAAAAAACCCCTATCCTTCTTTTCACCTTCTCCTGTTTTAACATATTGAGGAGACAAAAGCTTTCCTGACCTCAAAGGACTCTTCACTAGTTTTGAAAAGGATATTTTTTTGAGACTGTTCTACTTAAGCTTCTTTTTAGTTATTTGCAATTTCACAATCCCATTCACAAACTGTTGCCATGGTAAATAATTATATCACAGATGAATTGTGTATGCTCCCACTTCATGACTGGAAGAGAAATTGTAAAAGGAGAGGTGAGAATGAGAGAGAGAGAGAGAGGGAGGAAAAAAATAAAAATCCTTTAAAATTACAGAGGAGAGAGTTGAGAAATGATTGCCTCCTCGTTAACATAATTAACTCCATGAATTATAAATTGATATTAGAACTTCTGACACAAGGAGTAATTATATTTACTCATGTAAAATTAAACAATTAAAAAAAAAAAAAAAAGAAAAAAGATTCACCAGAAGCTCTGTTAATATTATCATAGAATTCAGAGATCCAAATATTTCAGATTCAGAAGTGATTTAAGCAGCATAAACTTTAGTGCTTCTTAGTTTTGGATAGAGTGAACATGTTTCCTCAGTGGTTTATAGTCAAACTGTGGAAAAAAACAAAAACAAACAAACAAAAAAACACCACCAAACAACCAACCCACAGAAAACCACCCATTCTTCCGACAAGAGAGTACTAATATACAGAGACAGTTGTATTCTTTGTAAATAGAGATTGCTCACAGGAAACCTTTTGTTTTTGCAAGGAATTTGTATGCATACACACAAAGCTATATACAGCTACATAGACACTTCTCATGAGAAGAATATATCCTGCAGTTGATCTCTGAACTCTGGGAGAAAAAAAAAAGATTATAACAGATACAACTGTAAGGTGAGAGTTAATCTAAGCCACTGGTTTGCCTTTGATATTACAACTCCCATAAGTATATGTTTCCTTCTGTATAATGCACATCCATCTCATGAACAGGATCCTTCTTGCTCAAATTTAAATATACAAAATTCAGTGCTTAGTTTTACATAGTTTGCCAGATTTCTTCTGGTATCAGTATATGGAGACAGACAGCTCAAAACATTGATTTTGCCCATCCAAAACAGAACTCTATAGAAAACAGGGTTCATTGCTTCATGGAGATGTCCTTCCTGGTTTTCTGTCAACTTAAAGGACAGCTTTTTTGGTTGTTTTTATTTATTTACTAATTTATAATTTCCAAACTCCTTACTAATTTTCCTATTTTTTTCTTTGTGTTTTAAATATCCAACAACATTTCTTTTCCACTTGGTAGCTTAAACTGTTGGCCATGGCCCAAAACTTTAATCCTTCACATTTACTACCTCAGTTTGTCTATTTATTTATCTATCATTTTATTTGTTTATTTTTCACTTTACCCTTATTTCTTTCCCAGCAGGAAGCAATCATGCAATCCTACATGTACTGTGATGTATCATTCATGAGGTTTCAACTGTAGGTCTATAAAGTAGTAATAGGATATTTGGAGCTAAAGAGGTTGGTCCACTGAGCAATAGCTAATGTGACTAGATGTCTACAAGGGGATAAATTGTCAGAGATAATGCAATGTGATAGTCTTAGTACAGCTGCCCATTTTAATTGTTCATGGGTGCAGTATTTATCCAGCTTCCAAAGTTGTTTCACTAACTCCAACACCAACCACGTGTCCATAATCTCTTCATTTTATGAACCCAGACAGATGTTTGCAGCCTTGTATGAATGATCACCTTTGAAATGCCCACTCCCTGACAGGTTTGGGGACAGGGGGGACAGCATTTTTTTGGGGACAGCATTTACCTTTCTACAGGTTTTTGTACCTATATGAATTCTTCATTCCCCACCCTGATCAGATACACATAAAAGAGTAGTCATTTCACCCAAGGGTTGTCTGCATTTAGTATTTCACCCAGGGCATTAATTTCAATTTTCATGTTTCTACACTATTTTTTTTTCCCCTTGCTCTCTCTTTCTCTGTTACAACTTTGTATATGCCAAAAGCCTTACCTGCCAACTGTTGGGGAAAAAAAAAAAATGTGATTTCTATTGAATAGTGCACTTTGGAATGAAAGAAAACATTGCATAAACGAGGCTGAGGAACTCATTCACCTATGCCTATATTACTGTGAAATCAATTATGCAGGGCTCTTTCGAAAGTTACTGATTGTAGCAAATTGAATGGCCTCCATTTCAGCGTAATTTGGAGAGGTTGATGTAATCAGAGACCTTACACCATGGTGAGATACAAGATTCGTGATATTCAGATGGGAAAAAGGCTACAACGGTTAAGCTTATTCTGTACTCTCCACTTACCGGCTGTAATGCTTTCATAAGTACAAATGAAATTGTTTTGATGAAGGCAAAGATGGTTCTAAGGGACAGGAAAAGGGGAGAAAAATAGAGAAGGGAGGGGAAAAAAAGCCCAACCAACCTATATCAGGTTTTTTGAAATCAAGGTACTGTACTGTTAAGCAAGACAGCAGTGGAATCTAATTCTGAGCATAATTAGTTGCAAATGAAACACTTTAATATCAAATCTTGGATTGTGCCCTGGAGCTGCAGTTCAGGTTTGCATGATCTACATGTAAGGGGAGGTAAAATGTATCTTCTTTTTTTCTTTTTTTTTTCTTTTTCCAAGTGTACATTCTATTTCAGTCTGGTGGAAATTTGTGGGGCAAAATAATTGCTCTTTAGTTTATATGCAAAGATATTCTGCCCTGAGAAGTTTTGTCCTAAAAATAATAACAAACAAACAAACAAACAAATAAATATATAAACCAACTCAAGAACAACACAAATAAGCAAACTCGCTACAAAATCCATCTCATAATGTCAGCCTGTGGCTCAGTGTTCTGTGATGTGTGGATGTTTATTAAACCTATGGTGATGTTATATAATGACATTTTATTTGTACTGACAATCTTTTGGGTAAGTGTCACACTAAACAGACAGAAAACAGTGGAAAGTGAAGTTTTCTGGAAAACAGAAGGAATATTAGCACTTTGGCTTCTTAATTTCTCCATGCAGTGGAAAACATATTCCAAATCTAATCTGGAGGTGAAGTTCATAGATTTGTCTCTCTTTTAAAAATAAAATTACAGTAATTACACCCTCCAAGATAATTTTTGGAGAGGAAAAATAAAGGAGTTGGTTCTTGAAGTAAAATCCGGAGTGAACAGTTCAAATCACTTTCACAGTTCAGGTCTCTTAAGCCACGACCACAGAATCATAGAATCACTGAGTGGGACACTATAGATCATCTAGTTCCAACCCCCCTGCTGTGGACAGGGTTGCCAACCTCTAGATCAGGCTGCCCAGGGCCCCATCCAACCTGGCCTTGAATGCCTTTAGGGATGGACCATGCACAACTTCTCTAGGCAACATGTGCCAGTGCTTCACCACACTCTGGGTGAAAAATTGCCTCCTAATATCTAACCTAAATCTCCCTTCTCCTAGTTTAAAATTATTTCCCCTTGTCCTGTCACTATTTACCCATGTAGAAAGTCAGTCTTCGTCTTGTTTAGAAGCTGCCCTTATGTACTGGAAGGCTGCAATGAGGTCTCCCCAGAGCCTTCTCTTCTCCAAGCTAAACAAGCCCAGCTCCCTCAACCTTTCTTCACAAGAGAGGTGCTCCAGCCCGCTGATCATCTTCACGGCTCTCCTCTGGACCTGATCCAATAGCTCTGCATCTTTCTTGTGTTGGGGGCTCCAGGGCTGGACACAATACTCCAGATGGGGCCTCACAAGGGCAGAGTAGAGGTGGACAATGCCCCTCCCTCATCCTGCTGGCCATGGATCTTTTGATGCAGCCCAGGATACAGTTGGTTTTTTGGGCTGTACTCTCTCACTGCTGGCTTCTGTCAAAATTCTCATCCCCCAGCACTCCCAAGTCTTTCTCAGCAGGCCTGCTCTCCATGAGATCTTCTCCCAGTCTGCACACACACTTGGAATTACCCCAACTCAAGTGCATTACATCATACCTGGCCTTGTTGAACCTTATTAGGTTCTTGAGGGCCCACTTTTCAAGCCTAGCTAGGATCCCCCAATGCTTCTTGTCACTTTAAAGGATGTGATCTGTGCCTTTGGTCTTCCAGTCTACAAATTACAAATAATAGCACTTACTTTAAAAAAAAAAATATATTTTTTCCTTTTTTGTTTTGTTTTGTTTTGTGGGTTTTTTTGTGGGGATTTTTTGTTTGTTTGTTTGTTTTGGTTTGGTTTTTTTGAGGTAGGAATTAGATTACACAATTTCCACGTAAAAATGTCATGCATAACATGATATTTGAATATGAGGAAAACTTCTTTACTTTGAAGGTAACAGAGCACTGGAACAGGTTGCTGAGAGGAACTGTGGAGTCTCCTTCTCTGGAGATGTTCAATACAATACAGCATGCAATCCTGTGCAACCTGCTTTAGATGTACCTTCTTTGCCAGGGGATTGGACTAGATGATCTCCAGAGGTCCCTTCCAACCCCTACCATTCTGGGATTCTGTGACATATCCCTTTCCTTGTTGCTCAGTCCATCTATAATACTTTCAATTAATGCAACTCTCATTTCTAGATTTTCCCATTTACAGCACTTATCAGCTTTTCAGTTTTTCAGACTTAATATAATCTGAGGATAGAAACAGTAAAATTGTCATCGAGAATATTACAATGTCATCTTAAGAACATTTTTCAGTTTAGTCAATCCTAAATAAATTAAATTCATTTATTTGATTTGCAGTGTTTGAAAAGATAAAGAATTATTACTTTGTTCTCTACATTTATGCTCATCTCTAAAGGGAAAGAAAAAAAAGTAAAAGTACAAAATCAACCATAAAAATTGAAAAATAATGTTTTGGTTTCTGTTTTAGTTTCTTCATTTGTTTGTTTGGGGTTTTTAAAGTTATTTGAAACTGGAAACCCGAATCTCACACATCTTGGAAACCGTTTCATAAATTCTCAGTTCGTGCAGATATCTCAGTTTAAAAGCTCTCTACAGTGGCCCAAGATTTCAGCTGTTGTGTTCTTGGTATCCAACTCTTCTCTAATAACCAACAAGTTAGGAAACTCATGAGTGATGGAAATCTGAAATCCTGTGCCTTGACTTAGAAACGCTTAGTGAGCATTTTTCAAGTGGCTAGAAGTTCATAATAATTTCTATAAGATCGATATTTACTCAGTTAAATTTACCATAGGCCATAACAGAGCTGCCTGTGTTCATTTCCTTACCTACAGAAAAAGGAAAATTGACTTCTTTCTGGGCAATTTAAGTCTTTTCTTGGCATGACAAATTTACTCTGTGGTAAGTATAGGGAAAAGAGACCTGGGAGTCCTGGTGGACAGCAGGATGACCATAAGCCAGCACTGTGCCCTCGTGGCCAGGAAGGCCAATGGCATCCTGGGGTGTATTAGAAGGGGAGTGGTTAGTAGGTCAAGAGAGGTTCTCCTCCCCCTCTACTCTGCCCTGGTAAGGCCACATCTGGAATATTGTGTCCAGTCCTGGCCCCTCAGTTCAAGGACAGGGAACTGCTTGAAACAGTCCAGTGCAGAGACATGAAGATGATGAAGGGAGTGGAGCATCTCCCATTTGAGGAAAGTCTGAGGGAGCTGGGTCCCTTTAGCTTGGAGAAGAGGAGGCTGAGGGGTGACCTCATTAATGTTTATAAATATGTTAAGGGCAAATGTCACGAGGATGGAGCCAGGCTCTTCTCAGTGATGTCCAGTGGTAGGACAAGGGGCAATGGGTGTAAACTGGAACACAGGAGGTTCCACTTAAACTTGAGAAGAAACTTCTTTACAGTGAGGGTGATGGAGCACTGGAACAGGCTGCCCAGAGAGGTTGTGGAGTCTCCTTCTCTGGAGACATTCAAAACCCACCTGGATGTGTTCCTGTGTGACTTACTGTAGGTGATCTTGCTCCGGCAGGGGAGTTAGGCTAGGTGATCTTTCGAGGTCCCTTCCAATCTCTAACATTCTGTGATTCTGTATAGGTAGCTGCAATTCCTTTAAAGGGATGATACATTAAGAAATCTGAATTGTGTATATTTAATACAGCATGCACCCCGACTATAAATTTCATACAAAACGTAAAAAAAAAAACAACATAGAAACATTATTGATTCTTGACTGATATTATATGCAAAGATAACTAAATTATGTTAGGATAACAGAGTTTGACAGAAATAAGCCAGAGCATCTTCCATAGTCTTCATATATAGAAACTAGAAGGCTAAATCTGTTGTTTACTTACCATTATATAACTGTAGATATTTAGTCCCAATATGTGATTCTTGGAAACTATTGCAATCCTAGGGATGAAGTTCCCTAAAACACACTCTGTCACCACATGCTAACTGGCAGCTTTTTGCCACAATGGCATCTCAACATAATAGAAAAAAAAAAAAAAAAAAGTAATATAGAATTATTTTTAATGTAGAGTACCCAGAGAAACACCTGAAGCAACTTTTAAGTTTCTACAGACATTGACTTTGAAATACTCCCATTCTGTTACAGATCTGAAGAAGTATTTGTATGTCCAAAATAACATGTATTACACAAGTTGCTGAAATAATAGGTATTGCCTCTTCCTACAAACACCATTTTGCCTTAGCTGCTGAAAGTCATTTCTACCCACTCTCTTGTTGTCTCCTTACCCAAATTCTTCTCCAAATATCTCAAAGTGCAGGCTGCTTTATATTTTGCTGTTCTATTTCCTCCACTAAAAAGACAAAACCAGAAAGCTGCCTGTAACTTTCAATTACACCTAGTTGTCCAACTTCACTGTTAGGCCTTACTGCATGTGAAGAAAAGAGAGAAGGAAAAGTTTACAGCCTTACTCATCAATTACATACAACAAATACAATTGAATGGCAGCTAGACAATTGACCATCTACAATATAGAATTCCTGTTAACTTATTCAGCCCATAAACTAGAGTAGTCCACACAGTTCATAAGTGGAGAAAGAGCTAAGCCACCTATCCCTACTGGCTGAAAGATTTATTGGAAAAATGTTTCTCATTTACCTGAATTTCACTCTGCTGTTAATGTGAAAGAAGATGGGACAAAGGGGAGGAAAGGACAAAAAACCCCTTGCAGATAAATTTAAAATTTTACAAGTTGGGAAAGAACTATAAAAGAAGGGAAAACAATACAATATTACACAAAGATAAACATTTATCTTGAAAATAAACATCTCCTAAGCTCAAAAACAGTAAGGACAATGGTCATGAATATAGCAGAAGTTTATTGCCTTGTGCACCCTCTGCTACTTCGGGATAATCACTTAAATATCATCAAGTCCAGTTTGAATTTAAATTAGCTTCATATTTTCTTTCATGATTATTTCATTAAAAAATCACATGATTAACCAATTAAACAGAGAGGGAGAAGGAGGAAAAAAAAATAAAGAAACCCACCCAACACAACAGTAGGAGAGCAATAGCCTTTAATATTTTCAATTAAGATGCAGTGCCACCGATAAAAGAGGTTTACATTTTCATTTTAAGGGCACCTATGGAGAGCATTATGACACAAATGACTCAGAGCAAGGTAATAGTTTCAAAATATATTGTAGTGGAGGACTGTAAACAGTGCAGTGTATTAGCTTAGATGGCATGTGATGAAAATATCAAGTTTCCAGAAGTACATTCAGTATTGATTTCAGCATTTCTTAAAGCATGTATTTGCAATGCATGTTTTCTTTTATGGGAACCAAAGCAATGTCCATATGGAGAGCAAAGCCCACTGCCACACAGAAGCCTGCTCCTTGAGCTGTGCTTATGTGTCACGCTGGCTTTCGAACTCTACCCAGATACATCAGGTTGAGGCACCAAGCAGTGGAAGTGGTTTCCAACTCTATACATTCCCATTAAAACATTGGAGGCTGGGTTAAATGAGCTGTGGACAGAGGGGGAAATAATGTCTTTATCAACAAAATGTCAGTTAAGGGCCGCAATCACTAGCCATAGAAAACTCAGAGAAAGTAAGGTGCGTTTACCAGGAATCCTTCCATCCCTAAAGCTCAGACAGAATGCCCACTATCTTCTTTCTGTTAACATCCAAGAAAACGTATTAGTGCCAGAAATGCTGGGTTTTAGTTTTAGCAAGGAACAATAACTTCCAATAAAATCCAGTAAGTTATTTGATCTTTATGAAGGTCTTTGCCTAGCTTAAAGACATTTATGACTTTGTAACTTTTTTTTTTTTTTTAATATTAAAATAAGAAAAAAACTCAGGACTTATAAATTTATATTGACTTTCTCTGACAAAATATTTTCCTTTCTTTCTTTTCTTCCTTCTCTTTTGGAGGTCCACATTTTTCCCTTCATAGACAAGAACTCATAAAATACAAAAAGAGGTAGATCTGCTTGGTTAAGAGTTCAATAAATGATCTCTCACTACCATGCTGGCAGGAAAACACATATTACACCTGTTACTTGTTACTTGCAATTTCCCTATGAGGTAGCTTCAGGTGGCATTCACTTTAAGGATGGTTTTAACTTGATTTTACCAGGCCACTTGCTTGATCTTGTCAGTCAGTCTCTTCTTTTTAATTAAAATATTAAAATAGATGATTAGTGTTACATAGGAAGGCACTTTCAGGTGATGTCACCTCCCTTGTTAAAGGAAAAAAGATGTCAGGTGAAGGAATGCACAGCTCATTAGGAGTGTGGGTAAGGCAACAGCTGGGACTGAAGTCTGAAACAAAAAGGTTGTAGAGATGGATGAATTTGAGGACTGGAGTGGAGGAGCTCTGTTGTTACTTTACACATGCCTAGTAAGAATTGCTATTTCCTTCCTGTATATGTAACCACCCTCAGGGAAATTTTGGAGACTAAATTCCAACTACTGACCAGTGTTAATGAGTTGCTCACTGCAACGTTTTTCCTCTCTTTAAAATGTAACCTGGGTAAAGGATGTATTTGAGTGTAAATTGTAGATGAAATTTAGCATCTGACAGATAAGACTCATCATAGCTTTTTGTTATTTTTCCAAGAAGGTCATGTTTATGACCAGCTTTTCTAAGCCCAAATATTTGAACTGGAGATAAAATTCTGTTGGAGTTACTTTATTGAACAGTAAAATGTCATCTTTTCAATGTAGCGTGTAGAAATGGTATGATTTTGGATCAAAAATAAATTGTCATGATTAGGGTGGAATGACAGTGGAATGACAATCTTCTGAGTCACTCTGTCAGCTTGGATGTATTTCAGCAAGGTGAATACTTTGAGAGCAGTATTTGTGTTTTTACACTTCCTAGCAAAATATTTTGCTAATTTCCTCTACTCTGGTGATTTATTACAGTTTAGTTGGTCACACTGACAACAGATGTATGCAGGCATAATCAATGGAGATATTGGCAAATGGCAGCAATAGAGGATAGGTGTTATGGTGGGTTAAAATTGTGTCCTGTTTAAAAGGTTGCTTCATTAAACTGCAGATGTGAGTTCTTAATAATGGTTTTGGATGCTGTTTAATATTAAAATTTGCAGCAATGGTTTAGTTTCAGGTTCAAATGAAAATCAAGTCCTTTTTGCCTTATATATGTATTCATTTAAATGTAGCAAATGGGAACGCTTCTATGGGAAAAGCTGACCTCAGACCTTCAAAATCGTGGCAAATCCATGAGCAGAGAGGTTGATTGTATGAATTGCCTATTTAGTCAGCTTCAAAGCATATGGAAAACATTCACATCAACACTCCCATCATTCAAGCTGATAGAAGTAGATTTTGAATGTATCCACATACAACCCAATAAATATGCCTCTCAGACATATTATTTTAGAGAAAGATGTAATGGTTAAGGAAAATACTAGTAGCAAGAGATTAGCATGAAGCAGAGAATAAGGGGGAATAGTTTCATTTTTTGACCCTGAGCTTGGATGAACATCATGAGGTGTTGATTTATTTGTTTTTGAGGGAAAGGGTTCAAGGAATAGATAAAACTAGAGTAGTGGTGACAAAGGTTCATGCTTGTCAAACCATAATTCAAAAGGAGGCACTAGATATGATTACTCAGTGAAATATGCATTGTTTCAGTACAAGAAATGAAAATAAAGAAGAGACATTAATCAAAATGATAATCAGTCAATGGTACAATAATGGTGATGTAGCTGTACTTAGTTAGAACACCTCATGTCCAGGAGAATATCCAGGTAGTCACCATTTTCATACTGATTATATAATGAAAAATGATGGTAATGATTCAGGTTTGGCAGCCACAGGGTTCTCCTGTGTTGAGAAACTAATAAATGGACACTAAATCTTGATATACTTATCACATTGGGGATGTCAGGAGTGCATAATCAGCTCCAGAAAAGTCCTTGATCATTCAGTCCACCACAGTTTACTTTTCCCATTTTACCAGCATTTTAATAGCATAAAAATACTTACTACTGCATTAACACTTCCTCTGAATACTATGTTTCTGACACACTCAAATAGTACCTCTTTTCAACAGTACAGGGTACCCTAACTAAGAAGGGCCAGACTCTAATTTGGGCATTATTATTTGCATTATAGGGACACACTATCATCCCTTATGAGCTCCTTGAATTTAGATTTTGGTGCAGATATGTTACCAGTTGCCTTGAATTCAGGTAGAATTTTGTATTCTCTCCACCAGCTCTACACATTGAGCGAGAAGAGTTATTACTTGTTTTTTCTATTGATGAGAATCAAATTACTCCCCTATTCCTCCAAGCAGGAAGGAGGCAGGGTAGTTATTGCAGCTACAGAGTGTTTCCATTTTAGAAAGCCAACCTAACAGAAGCTAGAGGTAGGTGTCTTAACTTTCTCTAAAACATTTTGTCATAACATTTTTTCTTCATTTTTTCTTCTTTTTTTCTTCTTTCTCCCCTGCCCCTCCATAATGGCAAACACAAAGCTGAAAATGAGTGGTCATTCACAGGTAGTCATAGATGAGAAAAATAACCACATGGACCAGTACAGGTTAGGGGCTGACCTGCTGGAAAGGAGCTCTGTGGAAAAGGACCTGGGTGTCCTGGTGGACAACAGGCTGGCCATGAACCAGTAGTGTGCCCTTGTGGCCAGAAAGGTCAACAGTATCCTGGGGTGCATTAAAAAGAGCATAGCCAGCAGGTCAAGGGAGGTCCTCCTGCCCCCCTACTCTGCCCTGGTGAGACCACATTTGGAATACCGTGTCCCGTTCTGGGCTCCTCAGTTCAAGAGAGACAGAAATCTTCTAGAGAGAGTTCAGCAGAGGGTCACAAAGATAATGAGGGGCCTGGAGCATCTACCGTATGAGGAGAAGCTGAGACGGCTGGGACTCTTCTGCCTGGAGAAGAGAAGACTGAGAAGGGATCTTATCAATGTTTATAAATATCTGAAATGTGGGGCCCAAATGGTTGGGGCTGGGCTTTCTTTGGTGATCCCAAGTGACAGGACAAGGGGCAATGGGCAAAAATTGAAACACTAGAAGTTTCAGACAAAGCTAAGGAAAAACTTTTTTACTGTGAGGGTGTCAGAGCACTGGGATAGGGACAGGTTGCCCAGAGAGGTTGTGAAGTTTCTGTCTCTGGAGATGTTCAAAACCCACCTGGACACTTTCCTGTGCAATTTTAACCTGCTCTGACAGTGGTGTTGGACTAGATGGTCCCCTCTAACCCCTGCAGTTCTGTGAATATGGTATAAACTGAAAGCCATTGCCTTTAAATTATATTTTATTCCCCTCCAGTCCCTATCTTGGAGCACCTCATTTCCCTCCTTATATTCCCCATTTCTCAACCACTTAAATACCTTGTGAGAGAATTAAGCCAACTAATTGTCACTTTGATTCCTTGGCTCAGTCAGCTGCTTAAGGATGTCTTCTTTGCATGGCATTTCTCATTATACATGGAATATGCTGTTACACATACACAAGTATGGCATCTTTGTCTATGAAGCAGCGGCACTAAAAATCCAGAAAATTTTAATAAAGCAGTCCACGTTCAGCCTCTCGCTCTTCTTTAAGAACCTACTGTCAGTGAGTTTTCTCTTTCCTGCTACTTTGAAATGAACAATTAAAGGGAGTTCAACTTTGAGTAAGGCTGGGAACATGTGGACATTTCTGGGCTTGGTGGAAGATATCTCGTCCTGTCGTCACAATTTGGTTTTATTTCTCACAAGAGAGTAATCTTTTGTGAAACCAATATAAAAGATAGAAAAGAAAAAAAAATCTAATAAAAATAGATGTTGATAATAATCTGAATTTACAGAACATTTTAACCCACTGCTGCTAATCCAAACTTGTGACATTTACGATTAAGGAATTTCATTTGAAAAAAAGGGGTGAATTTGACCCCAGATGGAACCTGTGAGGGTTCTTCATATTTTCACACATTACTTCATTTTTCTACTCCCATTTTTTCTCCTGATTGGATTCCAGCAACTACTTCTATCTACACTGCCTGATTCAAAACCTATCAAAGTCAACGGAAATGGTAATATTATCTTCACTGGGCTTTGATCCAGGTCCTGAGCCATATGGAGCTTGAACCAACCTTGACCTAAGCGGAGATGAAACAAGTCACCTCCAACATCGTATGAGTAGTTTTCTACAATCCATCAGTAAGATGTGTCACATATGCAGCATGAGTGAGTCCACCTGCCAAGAGTGATACTTTTGCGCAACTGGCTGGTGGCCAGTCTGGTCAGTCATGCTATTCTCCCTGTATGATACGAGAAGTTATGCATATTAGGCATTTTTTGCTCCTATTTAAAAATGACAGGCTGGGTTCTAACTTTGCATTAACTGCTCATAAATTTCTGCAAATTTCTCTCCCTTTTCTGATTAGCACATTAATGATCTTCAGATGGTTCAGAGCAATGCTGCAGAAAGTTTGGATGACTAACAGACCTTTCTATTGTCACTGCTGGGGAATATTTTAAAAAGGGTGATGTAATTAAGGAATATTCATACAAATTATAAGAGGAAATGAATTGTGGTTTTGAGTTAAATGGCAAAGCATTAATAGGTTCCTCACAGCAGAACATTTTCGCATCTTGAGTACAGTCAGGTCATAAGTTTCCAGTTTAGTCTACCACTGAGCTGTGACTCACCTCAGTGGGTCAAGTGAATAGCGTCCTGAAACTGCCAAAGAATTTACAGACTGTACCTCACATGTGAAAAGTAAATTTATCGCAATATCTTAATCATAATAATAAAAATTATGAAATTTTAACTAGCTTCTATCATCTACTTACCTGACATTGAGAGATTTTTTGCATGATACATCCAATGCAATGACAGGCTTACAGAAAATATTCTTTTCTTCCTACAGGTATTTTCAGGGATTTGTGATTTTTCCCTGTTTAAGGCAACTGACAAAATTTTAAAAAGTCAAAATCTCAAAAAAAAAAAAAAAACCAACCAAAAATAAAAACCCCTGAAAATATACTGGCTTTACTACAGCTACAGTAAAACTAGTAAAATTAATCTGTTTGTGTCAGTCAGCTATTTTAAAACCTTTCCTATCAGTATCAATATTTTAACACAAATTCCTTTATTTTGTTTTCTGTATAAAATTATTTGCTTAAGAGAAATAATCTATGTCTACTTTTTAAGTCTACTTTAAAAATGTTGATTTTTAAAATGACCTTGCATAGGAAAACCTATACCCTTGACAAATAAAAGTTTTAACTTTGAAAATTAAGCATATAGCATATGGGTAAGAAAATGGAAGCAGAAAGTTGCAAACCCCAAACTGTTTTACTGAAAGATTGCAAGGTATAGTTACTGAGAAATTCTAATACTAGTCCTGAGCTAAAAGTCTTCCAGGGATAACAAGAAGTTTCAGATAGTGATTCTCTATTCAGTTTATTTCTTTATTTGTTTATTTTTAAAAATCACTACTAAATGAGTTTAACAGAATAGTGATGAATACATTCTATAATTTGAATTGATTTCTACAGTTTCACATAGGAAGCACAGACTACACACTGTATCAGTGAGAGCATTCACATTGGGGTTCAGGAGCTGCTGTTCTCATGCTTATTCTGTGCTGTTTATATCTGAGATAGTGCCTAATCAGTCTCTACTGGGAATACGCAGATCTTAGAGTCCTTAGGAATCCCTTAGCATGGAAATCACCACATTATACCAATAATTATTACCACGCAGGATTTCTGTACATGCAACATTTTACAGTAAACTGAGTGAAGGAGGTGTCTTGCAAATGAAAGGACAAAGAGAAAACTAACACCTCAAAGAGACATTATTCAAAAGAATATGGTGGTCCTGTTGCCAGATTTCTCCTCCTTGTCAACAGGTCTTGAAACTCATTTAACCGCATGTGCCTTCAGTCTCGGAACTATTTCATGCTGACACCAATGCCCCATCTCTTTACCAATTACTATGAATTTATCTATGACTTTCTTTAGTCATGTCAGACTGAATGTTACAAATAGCTCTGGCAGCTGAGTGGTCCTGAAGAGCTCTGAAGAATTATCTCCTCAGATCTCTTCGATATACACAGCACAGATGGTTATGCTGATTTATTTATTTATTCCCCTTCAAAATATGAATTAGCTTTTTGCTGTAATCAAGTAGCCTCTGTGTTTATAGTCGCATCAGTGTATATTTTAGGCCACATCTAACAAATTGTTCACAGAGCAGTAATTGTGCTTCATAGCATCTACTTCCATCTTATTCTTATTGGTCATGCAGGCATCATTTCCACAAGGTTAATTGATGAGACCAAGCTCAGAAATGAGGGATCAGAAATTCAATGACTGTGAGATTTGCGAACAAAAATCATATGCAGTTCTGAGATGGTGAACGTAAAAATAGTGTTTAATGTTTAGAGGGTAGAAGACCAGGAGCTAAACCATGATAACTTTTTTATAAACTCCATAGAAATTCATGGACTCTTACAGCACCTATTATATAGGTCCACAGGCGAGGGATATACCTGTAAGCAGCAATTGCACAGTCTGTATTTGGGGACTTCGTCATAAAAATATGCTTGAAAGAAAGAAAGAGTGTCTCCATTAAGTGGGCACAGTTTAGATTTCAGTACTGCTTTTGTCTTCCATTGTTTTTTCTAGGAATATTCTGGATCAAGGAGGGGAATATCCATGCGATATTGAGAAGGGGTCCCATACTTTCATCCGAGATCTATGCATCAACCAGAGACTATGTAAGAAATTTGAAGGTTCCAACCTACTAAATATATGCCATGGGATGGTACTCCAATGAGCAATGAGGATATGTTGGTCATAAGGCACATGCAGAAGCTGACAGCACAATAACTGTACAAAGAATCAAGAGCTTCCAGGATGCATCATGTTCCCCATGCATGTGTTGCACAGTTGATAAATGGAGTGGCAGAAAACTTGGCACATGTGGAAAGCCTTTGGACTTACAGCACCTGTGCACGCAAACTTGTAGTGTTTGTGTACTGAAGATAGGTGCCTTCAAGGAGCATCTGTATTGTGCAAGTTTCATAAAATTGATTAAAGTGTCCACAGTGTTGGTTTGGCCAGCACTCCAGGTACCCAATAGCCTGTTCCAAACAATTACTCTCTCAGAACAAAGTCTTCATTTTTTGTTTGTTTGTTTTTTTGTTTGCTCATTTGCTTCTTTTTCCCTCCTTGGAAATTTGTCTTGGAAATTCTGTCAAATGGTAGCTCTACTTTAGGGGAGTCTGACTCCAAAGGCTGAATTCATCATTGCTGTAAGGATCTTGTGTGACCTTGACTAAGTCACTTCTTCTCTTTGTCCTCAGCTTCTATCTGTAAAATGGAGATAAATGCATTTCCATACCTCATGGGGGCCTGCTAAAATGCATTCATTACAAAGATGTATGTTTTATCTCCAATTTACACATTTTTTCTCTGCTGTCCTTGCTAGAAATCTGATTGTTCAACCAGTCCCAATACAAAATCCTCTTGCTTCTGAGTGGAAGCCAAGATCTACCTATTAAACTTTTTCAAACTGTTTATTGCGTATTTTTCCTCTCTGAAACCAACAGTACTGCTCTTTTTATGTACTGAACTCTAGACTGAACAGGAAGCTTTTATGGCCCAGTCTGACTGTTCTTGTATTGCTCATTTTGTGTTTTATACAGTTCAGGGAATAGTGTAAGTATTTAAGAACAATTTCCCCTAAGTCATCAAAATTCAACCATTATTTATGGAGGAACTGGTGATAATTAAATTAGAGAGACACAGATTGGAGTATTTATGGGGATCATCTGATTTTAAATTTCCAGATCACTAAAAAGAAGAGAAACAACTTCTGAACCAATATTCAATTGCATCAAAACCTTATTTTTAGTGATGTATTCACTTCTGGGAAACACTACCTTAGTGCATTCTTCTAGATCATTGTTTCTATCCTGAATCTATTAAATGCAATCTAACATTTTATATGTATATGTCTATATATATGCATACACATACATATATATATATATATACACACACACACACATGTATATGTTCACACATACACACACATACATATACACACACACGTAAATAATTTTACATCCAGAGAAAGATGTGCTGGTGAAACACTACTGTCAAATTTCAGATGAACTGAGGTTTTCAAGAGGGAAAAGAAAAAAAAAAAAAAAAAAAAAAAAAAAAAAAAGAAAAAAAAAAAAAAAAAAAAAAAGGATATAACTGAATGGGACAAAAGCCGTTGTGTTTCTGCAGCGCGGTAACTAGGAAAAGATGTTACAATGTTTTTAGAAGAAGTTACCTTTCCCTTTAGCAGTGAGGTCAAAAAAATTCTGAGCAAAGCAAGGGTCAAAACAAAATAAGCCTTGCCTAAGAATCTGTTTGTGGTGAATGTGCACCTGGGATCTTGTCTGCTGCTGAGATCTTCCATAAAAGTCTGAAACATGGTAAATGCTGCTTGAAGCAGCAGTGAAGAGCTGAAGAGGGGAAGAGTCACCAGCAGGAGGAGGAAGGCAATGGAGACAGTGTGTGGAGCACCACTGAGAATGTGATTTACACAAGACTTATTTTACCAAGGATAGCTCTCTAGGCAAGGAAACAAACTGTAGATCACTACTGCCATCACTTCATTTGGGCATCCTTTAGGATCCAAAGATGAACTGCCTACAGTTTGGTTAAAGAACTGTTAGTAGAGTGTAAATAGCAAGGGAAAGTAGCTAGGGTAAATTTTCTCATCAATGACTAAAAGCTAAAGCAGAACTGGGTTTAAAACTGTGGTCCATGAACGTTCAGAGAAAATATCACTTACAGTTTCTTTATTGATCAAATTTTCCTGAGCTGCTAGTTCATTCACCATATTTTTTTTCTCTTTAAAATGGTTCTGCCAGTTTAATCACTGTTTCATACTCCTTACAATCAGGTAGCATTTTAGTTCATGATGAATATTCATAAAATGTAAATTACTTTTACATTTGTAAAGGTGAAAAGGATTTATACCACAGATTTTCACATTTTATTTTCTTTATAATAAGAAACTACATGTGACAAAACTTATCTTTGTATTAACTGACACACAGTACCCAGCAACAAGTAAATCCCATGAAAACTGTGTGACACATTTCTTCTGTTTTAGTGATCTACACACCATTTAAAATACACAGCCCTGTGCCAGTACTTATTTAACTAAAAATGTGGGAATTTCTTTTGAGTAGAACCTCAAAACAATTATTTGTATGAAAAATTGTAATATAACAATTAAATATTTTAACACCATCTAGGTTTTTAGTCTCAAAAGCCACCATTGAACTTGTCTACTAGTTAAAAACATGTTGTGGCTGTCAAAATCCTACTATTGGTAGAGTTCTGTAGCGACACATTGCAGTAAATTTAGTATTATTTTATGGCCTGGGTCCATTATATAACTATGTATGTCCGCTGGTTTCTATTATGATGAAATATATGGTTCTGTCTTATGTGATCTGTAATACTTTTAATTATTGATCATTCATCCTTAGTTTTGCAGGATCTTTTGTCTCTCTTTGAGTTTAAGTGGTCTTGGTCAGAAGATGTCAACTATGGATGGTTTGAATACATCTCACACCAAACTACAGAGCAACCAAGAACTTTACACTGCACAGATGCTAAACTTTAATAACATGGAGAAGTACTGGTGTAGTGGTTAAAGAATTACATCAACATGCTGCACAGGATGTAATATAGAAGAGACACTAGTATATTGACCTTGTATGAAGGCCTAGATAATTTCCACCTAACTCTTTGGTGCACAGTTCAGGATCTCAGTCTGGGAGGCTGGTGACTCTGGACTCTATAGCTACTTCCAAGGAAAGATACAGTCCTTCCAGGATCCTTTCTGACACCACCAGTTCTTTCAGTTTTCTGAAAAAGTAAGAATAGAATAGAATAGAATAGAATAGAATAGAATAGAATAGAATAGAATAGAATAGAATAGAATAGAATAGAATAGAATAATTTTAGTTGGAAGGGATGTACATTTTAGCCTTTCTGTGTTAAAATGAGATGAAGTGAGCGAGGACTGGAAAGCTGCAGCTGTCACAGTGTCACCCTCAATGATACTGAGAGGCTTAAAGTTTGAATTGTCAACCATGTGCCCCCTGAAATATTTTATTAGCTAGAAGTGTTTCCACATCTTACTAGAGACAGAGGAATTTATCAACAATTTTTGTTCATCAAAAATGGCTTTTTACCAATGTCACTTTTCTCATGAACTCGCAGTTCAACCAGGCCTCTGTTTAAAGATAAGTCTCCAGCATATTCAAGACAGAGAGCAACCCTGGCTTGACTTGACTTTCATAAGACAACACATGCCTTCAGCTCTGCATCTTTGATACACCATGGGCTCCTCTGCATTGTGAACTGGTCTTCAGCTTCAAAGCCTGTCTCCACATGAGAAATCCACACTGTGACATATTTTTATGACAGGGAAGAGAAACTGCATGTCAGATGCTCATTAAACCATCTGTTCTAGGGCAGATGCTTTCAAACCATGTGGGGTAAGAACATCTGATTGCCATTTGCAAAGCTCAACAGTAGCAGTGTTTACTACATTGTACAACCCACCTGAGCAAGCGCGAGTATGATCTTAAGGACCTGAACCGTATTTCTTTTGAATACAAAGGAGAGAGGAAATAGAGACATAAGAGGATGCCTAAGCTCATAGGGTTGAACTGTTCCATGACATCTTCTGAGCAAGAACAACTCATAACTGTACCTCTAAAAGAATGTGGCTAGGATGAGGAACTAGGAGTTACTAGGCTATGCAAGCAAAAATTACTTTTTATTGTTATAGATCTCCTGGCTAGCCCTGAGGTGCTCTCTCATATTTCAGCCACTTTCTACAATAGCTGTGACCTTTATTTGTTTTGTTTTGTTTTATTGCTTTTTTGGTTTTTGTCATAATGGTAGGACTCATAACTGTACTTGAAAGCTGAACGTCCTACATCAAGACAATTATTAATATACACAAAAGTAGAGCTTGCCAGAAGATAGCATTGATGGCATAACTTCCTTACAAAAAAGTGGCAGAGCTTAGTCTTTTTCATACTGAACTTGGCACCATAGGGAAATGGTAAGACCAATGACTGACACGATTCTCACTGAGTAATGGAAATCCTCTTAATATTGAAAGAGTATATTCTATTTAAAAAGTTGATGTAATATACCATATTGACATTTAAAATGGTTGGCTGTTTAGTTGGTTTGTTCTTTTGGTTTTTAATTGGAGTGCTCCAAAATGAGATAGGGAGGATTTTATGAGAGAGCCTGTACAATAATGTAAGAAAAGAATAACAGAATAATATGGAGAAAAAATAAGTAAATCTTGTTTTTTCTTTCTAAGAAAAAAAAAAAAAACAAACAACAAAACAACAATGTACTTTTCAATTCATCAATAAAACTCTTCCAAATGTTAAAAGAAACATCCCAAGTATGCTAGCAATTTGAGAAGATAAAATAGAGATAGTAATGTTTTCTGACCACAGTCACAATCGCTGGGACAGTAAGTTCATTAAAACCTAAAGAAGATCTATTCAGCTGGTTGTGCTCATCCTCAGCAGTTTTTATTCTCTATTACCTTACCTGACTTTTAACACTTTAGTATCTCACAAATGAGCTACATTGAGGGATGACTGTCTGTGATGGGTCAGAGAGGAGACAACAGTAAAACATGTTGTTTATTGCATAGTATAATGTTTCCAGCTGGACAACTGTTGCATCATTTTCCATTCAATGAGCACTTGAGTGTTAGCAGATTGCGTCCAGGTTGAGTGCACAAAATGCTGTAGGTGCTTTTTGTGGCTCACTGAAGGGAATGGAACTGACACTGATATATCTGGAGCTAGGACTACATTAATACAATGAGACAGAAACAGAGTCAGGCCATGGGAAAAAGAGTTTGTCCTGAATGCTGGAAAGACATACTTTTTCTCTTTTTTTCCTTTCAGGAACTGCCCATGTTTTATCTCAGAGGTGACTGCATTGTATTCTCAGCTCCAGTAGATTAGTTTCTGTTCTCAAATGTATCTACAGAATTTGCAGGGACTTAAAGGGAATTTTACTCTAGGAAAAGTGTTTTATTCTTGCTTGGTAAATGTCTCAGAAGTGTCTAGGGTAAAAGATATATGGCAGCATGAGGTATTTGTGTATCACACTGTAATAGTAAATCTATATTTTTATCAAGGAACCTGTAGCAATATCTGTACAAATAAATTGAACTTCCTGAGTGCCAGAGAATATATCTGGACACAGGAACCTGATCAGCTACAATGCTATATACTTAGACCTTCCTGTGACATATTTTTGACCTAAGCCATCTAGAACTCTTTGAATCAATTCTCAGACATGGATAAGGAGTTAGCTTAATCCAGAGATGATTTCTAATAAGTAGCTCACATGCAATTACTTTGTTCAGAGGATAAGCAAGTTAAGCCAATATAGGTCAGGGTCATTGCGCTGCTTTCAGAGCCCAAGAAGAATCCCAGGTGCTTTTCATTTATGAGGATAGATGTAACCACTAGTGTCACAGAGACTTGCCACAAAGGTTTCATTGCACTATTGTAATGTCAGAAAAAGGCTTGGTCACCTCTGCAATATTTCTTTTCTTTGGATGAGAACATTGAACAGCACACACAAGATCATGTCACATTTTCTCACATACTTATCCTGGGTGAGGTTCCCATTGAAAAGCCCTTGTGGCAAGAATTCCTTTGAACTGAATGAGCAAGACAAAGTTCTCAGTTGGCCTCTCTCCACAGAGGCCACAGGTCTTGCCAGGAGCCTGCTCCACCATGGGCTCCTCACCGTGCTGGAACTGCTCCTTCAGTGACCCACCTGCTTTGGCATGGGGTCCTCCATGTGCTGCAGGTGAGTATCTGCTCCAGCATGGACCTCCATGTGTTGCAAGGGGACAGCCTGCTTCACCATGGTCTTCACCAGGGTCTGCAGGGGAGTATCTATTCTGGTGCTTGAAGCACCTCCTTCTCCTCCTTTTTCATTGACCTTGGTGTCTGCAGGGTTTTTTCTCTCACATATTGTTACTCCTCTCTCCAGCTACAATTGTTGCACAAAAAACTTTTTCCCCTTCTTAAATATATTATCACAGAGGCACAAACACTATTGTTGATGGGCTTGGCCTTGGCCAGCAACAGGTCCGTCTTGGAGCCAGCTGGCATTGGCTCTATCAGACATACCAGGAATCTTCTAGCAGCTTCTCATGGAAGCTACCTCTATACCCAGCCCTCCCACCCCTCCACTACCAAAACATTGCCATGCAAATCCAATACATCAGGACACAAAATAGATACGGAGAGAGCAGACCTACATCTGAATTAAAATAAATTCATTGTTTTGCCATAGATTCAGCACCAGGATTAAAATAGGAATAGACATACACCACTTACCACAAAGAAATAACCACCAGCCTCTCTTTTCACCTCATTAGAGAAAAATAAGTCATGAGAAATTTCATATCCCCTTGTAGGCTGATCTTATGAGAGGTTTAAGGTTTTTTGTTGGTGGTGGTTTTGTTTTTGTTTTTGTTTTTGTTTTTGTTTTTCTTTTAAAAATTATGACCATTATTGCACTGTGAGTGATGCAGACTGCTTACAAGGACATAAGGTTGTCCTGAGTGACAAAACAGTGAATCAAAAGGCTTGGGTTGAGGGGGGAAAACAAACAAACAAAGAAACAAACAAAAACAAAAAACAAAAACAACAAAGTAACACAGAATAATCCTGAAGACAGAGACATAACAGCAAGACTTCATCTGAATCTTGACTACAAAGATTAAGAATAATGTAATATGTTAAACCCTAAGCTCTCCATTTAGTAAAGGATATATATACATAACATTTAAGTAGCTCAAGACTCAAGATGAAGCCCAGTAACAGCTTTTAAAATACATCTGAAGTGAACCAAAAAGATAGTCACATCATAAAATTATGTGGGTAAGAGACTGAGACTTGTGAAATATCTGTCTCCATTACCCTGACAAAGAAACCACTGTTGTGATAAAAAGAAAAGAGAAACAAAGCATAGTTTTCATATACTTCTACATTAGCTGATCAGAATTGAAATTGTTCTTATCATCTTGTTGAATTATCAAAGCAGAAAAATGCTAAAGACAAAAAAAGGTGCAGTAATATAATAACCAGTAAAGCATCGTACCCCATGTCCTGGGGTGCATCCAGCACTGCATTGCGAGCCGGTCGAGGGAGGTGATTTTCCTGCTCTGCTCTGCACTGGTGCAGCCTCACCTCCAGTACTGGGTGCAGTTTTGGGCACCACAGGATAAAAAGGATCTAAAGTTATTGGAGAATGTGCAGAGGAGATCACAAAACTGGTGAAGGTCTTAGAGGGGAAGCTATACAAGGGGAGGCTGAAGTAATTTGGTTTGTTCAGCCTGGAGGAGACTGAAAGCAGATCTCATTGAGGTCTACAACTTCCTTACAAGGGGAAGAGGGGGGGCAGGCATTAATCTTTTCTCTCTGGTGGCCAATGATAGGACAAGAGGAAATGGTAGGAAGATGTTCCAGGGGAGGTTTAGATTGGACATTAGGAAAATATTCTTCACCCAGAAGGTGGTGGAGCCCTGGAACAGGCTCCCCAGGGAGGTGGTCTTGGCACCAAGCCTGACAACGTTCAAGAAGCATTTTGACAACACCCTCAGATGCATGGTCTGAATCTTGGGATTGTCCTATGCTAGGGCAAGAGTTGTTCTCAATGATCTTTGTGGGTCCCTTCCAACTCACAACATTCTATGATTCTATGATTCTATGATTCTACTTTTAAACCTCTCAAACTCACAAAGTTACCTTAAACACTACACATGAGTTTGACTAGTAAATATAAACATTAAATGTTCAATTAATTTGACCAGTTTCAAAGCTACAATTATATAGTATCATAGAACCATAGAATCATTTAGGTTGGAAAAGACCTTTAAGATCACTGAGTCCAAACATTAAGCTAACACTGCCAAGTCCACCACTAAACCTAAGCGTCACATTTACACGTATTTTAAATACCTCCAGGGACAGTGACTCCACCACTTCCCTGGGCAGCCTGTTCCAATGCAGTGAAGGAATTTTGCCTAATATCCAATATAAACATCCCCTGGCACAACTTGAAGACATTTTCTCTTGTCCTTTCATTTGTTTCTTGGGAAAAGAGACCAAGACCTTCCTCACCATAACCTTTCAGATAGTTGTAGAGAGTGATAAGGCCTCCCCTCAGTCTCCTTTTCTCAAGACTAAACAATGCCAGTTCCCTCAGCTGCTTCTCATAAGACTTGTGCTCTAGACCCTTCAACAGCTTCATTAATATTATTTGGACATGCTCCATCACCTCAATGTCTTTTTTGTAGTGAGAGGTCCAAAACTGAACACAGGACTTGAGGTGCAGCCCCACCAGTGCTGAGCACAAGGGGATGATCACTTCCCTGCTTCTGCTGGCCACACTATTTCTGATAAAAGTCAGGATGGTCTTGGCCTTCTTGGCTACCTGGGCACTCTGCAGGTTCATATTCAGCTGGCTATCAACCAGCATCTCTTGGTCTTTTTCCTCTGTACAGCTTTCCAGGCACTCTTCTCCAAGCCTGGGGAAGCTTTGTATGGGGTTGTTGCAACCCAAGTGCAGGACCAGCACTGAACCTTGCTGAACCTCATGCAATTGGTCTTGGCCCATTGATCCAGCCTGTCCAGATCCCTCTGTAGATCCTTCCTACCCTTAAGCAAATCAACGCTCCTGCCAAGCTTGGTGTCATCTACAGAGGGTACACTCGATCCTCTCATCCACCTCTTTTATAAAGACATTAAACAGAGCTGGCCCCAATACTGAGCCCTGGGAAACATCACCTGTGACCAGTCGCCAACTGAATTTAACTCCGTTCACCACCTCTCTTTGGGCCAGTTTTTTTACCCAGTGAACAACAGACCCAGCCAAGCCATGAGAAGACATGTTTCCTTTTGGTCTGAGACCAGTTGATTCTTCCTGTTTTATGACTTATGTATTATCATAATATAAGACCTAGATAAGGTCTTATATTAAGACCTTATCTAGGTCTTAATATGTAGCTCTTAGTCCCACATAACCTCCTTGTTCTGCTTCTCTGGAGGTGTCCAGATTCATCCTGAGCGTAAGTTGCTCTGATGCATTCTGGACTGCAAAATCTGGCAGAACAATTTTGTGAAATATTAAAACAAAGTGAAACAGTGTCTATTTTTTCCCAGACAAATCATTAAAAAAGGAAGAACAAAGATAAATAACACTAACATTTACAGAATTTTTAGAATTTTAATTTCTGTCTCAGACTGACTTTAAAAGTCATTATTAATTTTCATATAAAATGGCAAAATCTAATTAAAAATAAAGTCAGAGTGATGTATTTTGACTTCATTAAAATGTTTCAGTTGGCCTCAAACATTCAATATTTTTTTTTAATAGGAATGACAAACTGTGTGCATGTAGTAGTTTGTTTTGTATTTGTTTTGGTTTAAATTTCATAGAAAAGTATTTAACTAATATAATTTAAGGGATTTCCTTGATAAGGAGGAAAACAAAACAAAACAAAACAAAACAAAACAAAACAATCAACCCATAATTTTCTGTCTAGAAAATGTGTTATGCAGGTCCAACTGCAATAGGATGTTGAATTTTCAGGCAGAGAGATGCTTTCTCTATCTGCAAGAACATATTAATTAAAATACATTTGAAAACTGTACATTCAATAATTTTAAATTTCTAAATGAATGTAGTGTCGTAAGATTTCTAGGAAGCATTTACATGTAAGTGAAATGTGTCTTTTACATTGTCACAAGGTTAAATTCTTCTCTGTACCATACCCAATGTTTTCAACCTCATTTCACACCTATATATTTTATTCTTTGTGGCACCTGAGAGATATAAAATGAAATAGCATCAAATAATTCAATACTAAGAAGTGGTTTTCTTTTAATAGTAAGAATAACAGTATTTTTAAAAGAATGCTTATAAGTAGGCAGGGTGGAAAAGTTACAGTGAAAGAAGCTGAAATTGGAAAACCATGAGTGTTAAGAATGAAATGAAAAATTATAAGAAAAAAAACAACCCTTTTTACCTTATTTAGTTTCTGGCGGAACTGATTTGTGATCACTAGAGTGTCCTTGTGGTGTGTTTTGTTTCACCTGCATCTACTTTAGCTTTATTAAAACCATATATTCCCTTAAAACAATTTATATGGAAAACACTGTGTGCTCAGTATCTTTCTACGTATCTTTAACTCCTTATATCCTATGAGTGATCCTTTGCCCTCAAAGCGTATGTCTGTACATCTCTAACTGTCCTAAAAAAAAAAAAAAAAAAAAAAATTGAAATGTAAAATTTTCTCAAATATATGAAATGTTAGTATTGAGGTTATCTAAACAACATGATTATATCTGCCTCATGTCCATGCACAGAAATAGATGGTCCTAAGCTTTCTGATTTCCACACTGACTAAATTGCATGAGCCACCACAGTGTCTCAGCAGTTGTAGTTCCAATTCTTTTACATTCTTTTCCTGAGCCCTGACCTTAATCTGCCTACATCACTTATAGTACATTGATGTCTCCGTCTGTGGCTGTGAGGCAGATCTCCTACAGCAAAGCATTTCTGATCTTCTGCCTTTTCCAGTCCTTCCCCTTCTGATCGTTCCTCCTGATAGATGGTCTGTGTCATGCTGCAGGAGTGTACAGGCAGTGAACCAGTGGAAACCACCTAAGTGTTTGTTTTGCTAAGCTCAGAACACTTATTATTATCCTCATTACATGACCTAAAGTATGTGATTTTTAAATAAATATGTTAGTAGTTTAGAAATCAGAATAGTAGATTTGTGTTTTCCTTTGAATGGATTTGAATGTAATGTCCATGAGGGGCTTTAAGATGCCTTTTTTCCTTGCCCATGGTTTTTAATGACAATGGAAGCCCTCTATAATAAGGAAAGTTTTGTCTTTCTTTGGCTTGAAATTATTAAATGGCAAGATTTTGAACCCATGGGATTCATAAGGGCCTGTTTCCTGTGTCATGGCAATAAGCTTTTCATGTTGCAAGGGTGGATGCTAATACTGTGGGTTCCCAGGAAAACAGGCCAGTAAGGAATGGTCAAGGAGAGACCTTTGCAGACTACACCTTTCTCTTTCATTACAAAGGAAATACCACTGGGAACATTAAGAACTGTATTTCTCTCGTGGCATTCCATATTCATTTATATGAATTAATGAAAGAACTGCAATATTTCAATTCCTTAGACTTATTTATTGTTGGAAGGATTTTTCAGATGAAACCTGAACAACTTATATTGTAAAAAATGCAAATTATAAATGTCTATATTTTTTTAAAATCCCAAACTGTCAATTCTTTCTTTTTTTTTTTTTTCATGAAAATTTATTTATTTTTTTATGCTTTTAAAGATTTGGCATTAAAGCATTTGAAAGATAAAAACTTTATGAAAGAACAGTTTCAACACCTAACACTTGTTCTTGTCTTTTCTAAGGGCTTTCCAGTAATGTGAAAAAGTGTGTGAGTGTAAAAGAACTGGAGGAGGAAGGAATAATACTAGCTTTTACTATTTTCATTTTGGAAAAGCAGAATAACTTTAAAAGAGTATCTTGAAATGAGGAAATGTGGGAAATATTCTGGTCTTCTAACTAGCTGCATTTTAAAAGGAACCCAAAGAAACCTGAGAAAAGCAGAATAATTTCACAAAGGAAACATTCTTTCTGTTTTCTATGCAGAAGCTATAGACTCTTTTACTAATCAAAGAACATAGAAAATTCAGTTTGAATGTTATTATGCCAAAGCAGGAGAGCAAATTCAATCTTTCAGCTGTAAAAAAGAGATTTTACTCTTATTTTAAATGCAAATCCCCAGACATCTTTGCTTAGTGTCTCTACTCAGCCCTTATAATGAATGGATTTTTCACTGCTGAAATCTTGAAATCTTTATCAAAACTAAAAGCCTTTCACCAATGTGTGTTCTAGTTCAATGACAGGTTTTAGGATTAGGTATAGGAGCAGTGAAAGCCTATGCTGTGACTCATGCAGGTCAAATTACTTATTCACAAGGTCCTTTGTGGTTGTAAACCTAATTTATCTAATAATCATATATAAAGGTGGAAAAAAGACATAGGTGAGAAAGGGGGCAAAGCAGAATAGATGTTATACAACAGTTTTCTAAATTCCCAAAAGAAATATATATATATATATATATATATAAAAGGCTTGGAAGGGAAAAAAAAATAAAAAATCTGATTTTCTTAAGTATGTGCATACATACATATCGCACCTTGGAGATTATCTTAATTTGGAAGCTCAGAGCTGTGTAGATTATTTTTGTAAATCGTTACATTAATGTAGTTTATATCTTACTTGCTACAGCAACTGATGTTCTGATTTAACCCTACCAAAAACCTGTTTCACTATATGAAATCACTGAAGAGGTAACGTAACCACTTACCAACAATGACTGCTGCAATCCTAGACACTCTGCAATTGGGAAGTGATTAATGAACCATTGCAGGATAGAGATATAGTATTCAACTCACAAGATACAAATCCACAGCCCGATGTTGCTTTATGTTTATCAGAGTGAAATTGTTCATCCCACATGGTTATATGGGGAAAAACAATAACAAACAAAGAGTTTACCATACCTCAAAAGTCACCACTCACCAGCTGAGCTACAGTAAGGGAACCTACATGTTGCTAACCTGCTGCAAATGAAAAGCAAAATAGTTTACTTGAACCATCTTATTTACTCATTATGAGATATCTAGAATGTGGGTAGTCTAAGCTGTGTCATTAGGTTTTCTTTTTGTCATAAAGAGTTTTGCTTATAGAAGAGATTTCTTGGAAAAGCTATAACACATTTATCTCAGATGATCTTATATAGAAAGTTGTCCAGGAAGATATAAAGAATTAGGGTGAAGCATATTATTGATTAATGCAGCTTGACAAACTTGTTAAAACAGTGTTAATGATCATTTGCCAATGCTGACAGTGTCTCCACCACTACATTTGATTCAATTTATTTGATTTAGTGGAATTTCATTCCATTTTAAAACTATATCATATGGACAAGTAAGGTGTTTGTGGAGCAGAGAAACAAAACTCCAGTGAAACAGCTGACATTCATCCCCGAACAGATAATCTAACAAGACTTAGATCAAATAATGAAAAAAAGTGGGACTTCAGCCACCTCTCTGTCTGGGGGCAAAATTTTAAGCATTATTCTCTAGTCATGCAGTATAAGAGGTAGGAAACACTTGTTTCAGGTTTAATGATTTTTGTTGGTTTGTTTTTTTGTCTGTAAGTGTTTGGGGAAAGAGGAATATTAAAATTCTTCTTTCTTTTTCTCTCATTTACTATTATATGTGGGTGAGTAGGGGATAGTGAACAATAAATTACACTACTTAGAGATGTAGGCTAAGGCTTTTCTTGTCAGTTGTGTCAATAAAGTACACACATAACATCAGTTTCCCATTACACACATCATTCAGACTCATATATTACTCAGTATAATGGGAAAAGGGACCACTGAAATCTGAAATGAAAAGAGAAATTGAAGTACAACCAGCGAGCAGCAGCTGAGCCAAAAAGCAGCTGTGGCAGTGAAACATTTAGTCACTGCTGTTGGAAAAAGAAGAACTGTCGGCATTGAGGGCAGAGTGCTACATTCTGGCAAGCTCTGCAGCAGATGGGTTTCTGTGGGACTGGAAGGTACTCACTTCTTATTTTTTTAATTTTATTTTATTTTATTTTATTCTTTCCCCCCCCCCTCCCCCCCTTTCGTTCATTTGAATTTCATTTTAAATAATTGAATACAAGCACAAAACACAACCCAGGTCATGCTATTGGCCAAGTCTTGCCAACTGCCTTTATTGCGTGTTTATAGTAAAAGGCAGATGCCAAAATTTGTTCTTAGGCTAAATTCTTATCTTACCTGTTGTTCTGCTGGATTACTTTGCAATAGTGCTGTAAAGCCTCATATCTAGATCACCTTATATTCAGAATTAGTATTAGATCTTGAAGCAATATGGTTCACTCATATAACTCGTAGGACCAATCTTCCTTTTTCAAGCAAATTCTTCTCTTTTATTGTGGTTGTCAAACCAGTACTTTTCTATGTAGACTGTAATAATACACTTAGAAAGTTGTGATGAATGGCCACAGGTCATTGATAACATGTACAAAGTCTGTATTGTAGACTATAAAAAAACAAACAAACTGTATTTTACATAGAAGTACATACATGTAGTCTTTTAACATATTTTAATGATTATTTCATAACAGCCAGCACACAGAGGGTAAGTTATACAGAGCCTAAGGTTAAAGCCAATAAGTTCTTCCTTGTTTCAACTAAAGCTGTCTAACACTTACTGGAAGCTACTGTGGTGGTGCTCGTTATTACTGTTACTTGCATTGCATTGTTACTGTTATTTTAGAACCATAAAATCATAGAATGGGTTTGGTTGGAAGGGATCTTTAAGGACTACATAGTTTAACGCACCTGCCATGGGCAGGGACATTTTTCACTAGATCAGGTTGCTCAAAGCCCCATCCAACCTGACCTTGAACAATTACAATGATGGGACACTCCCAAACTCTCTGGGCAACATGTTCCAGTGTCTCACTAACTGTTGTTTCATAGTAGGGTTAAAATAGATGCAACTCACAGGATCAGTTACTTTATTTGGATAATTAGTTACTTCCTCTCCCTACTTAGGAAGTGTTGTAACTTGTTCTGAAGGATGCATACAATAGAAAGGCCAAAAAAGGAAAAAGGTAAGGTGTTATCAGCCCCTATTTCACAGAAATGGAAAGACTAAAGAACAAGAAATTACAGCCTGAACCCCAGGTGATTTTTAATACCTGAGTTTTCTTTCCATTAAGTTTTATGAAGTAAACGGAAAATGGAAGAGCAGCATCAGTTCTGACTTAAAGCTGTGAAAAGCAAAACAACATTGAAGCTCATTATTAATTATAATACACTAGAAAGGGAGGGAGAGAGGTGGTGGAATTAAAGTCTATTTTCTGAACTAATACTTACAAAAACTGGATGGCATCGTCTGTGATTTCATAAATGTTCTGGAAGAAAGTGTAGTGATTGCATAATAGCTCCATCAAAAGGGTGGTTGATTAGTTTAGTCAATTTACCATACATTTCAGCTATTATTTTCATTTGTGAAGCAGAGGCTGAATGACACAGTTGCTTTTATCCTGAGCACTTTGCAAATGAGTACCCTAAAGTCTGAAGTGGTTCTTTCTTACTTCTCCACAACTTGGGACATAACTGTCACAACAGTTATGGAAGATCATTGAGTCAAAAAAATATTCAATACTTTAGGTTTGAAAGGAATGTCTTATTTTTGAAGGGCATGTCTTATTTTTAAACCATCTACTCAAAAGAGGACCAAAAAAGTGCACAACTTATACTGTTTCCTACAAGCATTCCAAATTATTTCTTCCATTCCTAGACCACAGCAATATCTCTAAGAAGATCATTAATAGCAGCATGCAGTTATTCACTGTGCCATTTATCAAACAACTGGACATCTGTCATCTCTACTCCTCACAGCTCCGTGGCGGAGTCTTTTGACTGGAACTTGGTGCTCTCTGACATATTTGCCCACACTTAAAAGAACAGCATTAGCCTCACAGGGTGAAATATATAGCTGACACTGTGCTAGAGAGTATGTAGACTGGTTCAAATTATTATTTTTGCATCAAATCATTATTTCCATTTTGTATGAAATAATTGTTTCATACAAATACAGATTTTGTATTACCACAAAATCTATTTCAGAAGTTCTGTTTCTCTTCTGATAAACTCTTCAGTTTTGTCCACAAATCTCATAAATTCATTTGGTTTTTGGTTTTGATTATTTTTTGTGTGTGTGAGTGTTTCTGTTGATTCTGAACAGCAGTTCAATGCCATACCCTTCCACACTCATCACATGTAGAGGAGGATTCACTAGCTCAAATCTATTGTTATGTTATCATGACTAAGGAACACCATATAGGAGTGTTGGACAGCTTAAATTGTGAGAAAAGGAGCTTAATTCTGGTTTCATGCATCTCAATAAGCCTGCCCTGGATGAGACTACATGAGGCACAGGAACTGTGTCATACACTGTATGTAAACTGGAGCATCTTGGAGCACTTTGAATTTTTGAGTCCAATGTATGA